>NC_049996.1:525015-537529 GCF_000003815.2 Branchiostoma floridae
ATGGGGACTTACAGTATGCTGATGGAGGGAAATGCGTCACACTGGAGGAGGGGGATTTTTCAAACATAGGTCAGAGTGGATTTTGCCCAACCCTAACCATTATCCCTAACCCCAGCCCTAGCTCTAGCCCTAGCCCTAACCCTAACCCTAACCCTAACCCTAACCCTAACCCTAACCCTAACCCTAACCCTAACCCTAACCCTCACCACAACCATAACCATTACCATAACTATAACCTCAGCTCTAGCCATGACACTAACTCCAAGAAAGCTACCACACGAAGCAAAAAAAAAATGTCGGATCAAACATTTGACGCGACACTGGACGATTGAAAGAATCAGGACTAAGTTTGATCATAGTAACATCACCTCTGTTGTGATCTGTACAACCCCAAAGTTGTATACTGTCGCACCAGCAGTTGTGTTGTCTCCCCTGTACCACATGGCGCTGGATAGCATCATGGTGTTCAGTAGAGTAAAGCAACAGGACAAACGCTGGGCCCGGGTAAAACTGGAACCTGCGGATTTAAATCAGACTTCGCATAAAATGTTGGCTTTTAGTCAAGACTTCTTTTGAGGCTCTCCACTTCTAAGTCCTATAACTCTAACACGACGTGCCGTAGGGCCACCAAATTTTTAGGACATTATATCGACATAATATCTGACAAGTAGTGACGTTTGACGTTACGATGACGTAAGATGACGTAATTATGAAATAAATTATTATAGCAAATAAATGTGAAAAATACATTGTTAGAACCGAAAATAGTGATTTTTGGCAAAACTGCCTGTCAACAAACGGTTGCCATGGCAACACAAAAAATGGAAAATTTGTCAAACTTTGTAAAATTGTTGCCAATAATATTTTTGGAAAACTCATTAAATTTGGTGGCTCTAGCCGTTCTGGTGTTATAAGACATCAAAGTTGGCGCAGGCCTCAAAAGCTCCCCCCCCGGTCTGAATAGGGTTAAAGGTACATATCTGATATTTGGAGAAAAACGTCTCTGTTGTACAGTGGATCATAATGACCCCCGGTGGGGGTCTTCACACTGTTTTCTCTGCTTAACCCCCTGTTGTAATGACATGTATGGCCCAACGGCTACAGAAACCGAGATTGGTACCGCCTCTTTACACTGAAAGGTGTAAGTGTGGAAAGGTTTTTAACTCTGCTAACTGAAATATAAGTGATGTAAAAACACCGAGCACGTTACGACGGCCTCATTACTAAGATAGCTGCACTATGAGGTAAACAAGCTGCCGGGGGCCCAAGTATACGTCGCTTCTTTCTTACATCACAAGCTATCTGTCACCAAAAAATGAAGACCATTGCATGTCCAGGTCAAAAGAGACAAAAAATGAAAATTCTTCTGCAGTACCAAGGTCACATACTAGGGGTCCAAAATTGACCTTGGTCTTTCCAACATCTACCTACATGCCACATATCATTGTAATCCATCAAGAGGTTCTTGAGTGATGACTACAAAATTCGGAAACACAAACATGCAGAGCAGACAGATCAACACACACACACACACACACACACACACACACACACACACACACACACACGCGCACGCACGCACGCACGCACGCACGCACGTAGACACACCCAAAACCAAAAAGTTCCCCAGACCTGGAGATGTTAGCAGTGCAGAGACCCACAGTTGGGCGTCGTAGAACACATCTCTGGTGGCCTCACTGAAGACGTTTGGGAAGGATCTCAGTTCCACCTCTGTGCTTGCGTTAACCGCCATCTGAACCTCACAGTCCCCTTTGGTTTCCGATAACCAGCTATTACAGATGAAGTAATACCTGCAAAAAAACCCAACCAATTTGAAAATAGATATCAGCGGTATTTAGGTAATGCGCTCTTTTTACATTTTACTATTTGTTTTGTTACATACAAAAAAGATGATCAAGACTTAGGTTGCTTGAATTCTGAAGGTGGAAATAAGAAGGAAAAAAACATATAATTGTTTTTTGCTGGTGTGCTCTTTTTTTCTTCCTAGCAGAAAAGGGTTTACGGAAAAGGCTGGGCTGTGCACCACGCCAGGCTACCTTAACTGTCTACCTGGACTAGGCCTGATTTTTTTTCACCCGCACACACTACTTTGGGGTGAGCCTAATAGTGTAGTGTTGTATGCAAGTGGCTTTGTACAAGGCTAGAGGGGAAACATTCTGCATTTGTGCAAAGATTTTGCCTATCTAGTTATCTACTTGTAATACACATCAATACTCTTAAGTGGTTTAAGACATAGAAGCCTTACATGGCATCTGTGTCGACATCCCTGACGAGAACTGTTCGCAGGAACCAGGATGACGTGTCGCCTTCCCCAGAGTTATCGTGCCAGATGTGTAATGACGTCAACTCTCCCAGTGACTCTCGCACAGGCATGATGAAATGCAACGTACTTCCACGCACCAAAGCCTGGAGTAATAGCAATAGTATATTATCACGGCCTTTTACTTTCTTATATGGCATATGGCTGAAAGGTTTTATTCAACGTTTTGCTGTGACAAAGCACCTTTCCAAGTATTTCTCACATTGTTCACCCTTTAAAGCAACCGAATGAACAGAAAAAAAACTTGAACCGCATGTTTCTGTCTCCAAAACGGGAAAAAACTTTTCCCTCCACATAACAAAAATACATAGAATACCACCAATTGTTCACTTTGGCAGAGATTTTTGTTCAGTGATTCGTCTCCCAATAAAGGAGCAATGAAAGTAATTTTAGCTACGCTAGATGCTGTGCCCACTTTGTACTGCCCATGTTGCATACTGAATAAAGTCAAAGTCACTACGACACGATCTCTTCATTGTAATGCTGGAGAGATGACATTGACATTGACCTCTCTTCCTGGGTTCAGCATCTTGATCGGGGTCGTGCCCTTTGACCCGTACAGTTGGAGTCCGACCCGTGACGTAGTGCCTGCCCCGAACATTGACCCGGTGGTGACCGTGAGTTGATAGACGTGAGGTGCAGGCATCCGGTCAGGAGGGATCAGGCTCAGTTTGGGGAGCTTCTCCTTTAGTGGAAACAGCCCGGAATAGCGATCAGATTATTATTCGACTAATATGCAGATCACTTTGTACTAATGCTTGTAGCATGTTACAGCCTAAATTTCCATAAACTTTGTTTTGACAAATTCTTCAGATGTTTTGACTCAATCCTGAGTTGTTTCAGAAAAATCTGAAGATGCTTCGAAAAAAAACTCAAGATGTTTTTGTTCTGATGCCTGGAAAAAGTTTTGAGATCATTTCAAAGAAACTTTATGAAAGATTCTTAGATTGTTATGAAAAAAAGTCTCAAGACTGTTTCTTAAGATCTAAAGATTGTCTCGAAAGATTTCAAGAGTGTCTAAAATATCTAAGCAATTGGGACCTAAGCCTTAGTTGGTGGGGCTAGAACCCAATTGTACAGCACTTACCCATTTACGTTTGTAGTCCTTTCGCAGGAGAACCATGAGAAAGATGTACAAGACGAACTCAGTCACCACGATGGAGAACACCATGGCGTTGTCGCTCAGGTTACGGAAGTTCTGGAACGCGTTGATGAAGTTGATGGAGTTTGGTACTGGAAGAGTCATGGTTCCCACCGCGATCCTGGACTCCGCCATGTCACACGTACAGCTGATTGTGCCATCGTTCAAGCGTACTGTAGACTGTTTTAGGTTTGAGAAACCAAGAAAACACATTCAACAGAGGAATTCACAGCTCCCTTCGTGGCGCCTTTTTAACTATCAGGTCACTCATGATGTGGCAAGTTTTGAAGAAGTATTGATGATATGAATGAGCAAATTATCATGATCCATTTCTTTGACTTACTTGACAATCTTCTAGACTCCACTGCTTTTGACGATCCTTCCAAGACGAACACGCAGCCGCATTCATCTGCAAGTTGTAGTCTTTGTCATCCACAGGACCTGAGCACGTAAAACAAACACTGTCAGTGCTAGCACTAAAAACATGGTTTAGCATGTAAAACAAACATGGTCTAGCAGCAACAAACATGTTACAAACACTGCCAGGGCTAGCACTAAAAGCAAACATGGTTTAGCACTAACAAACAAACATGGTTTAGCACTAACAAACAAACATGGTCTAGCAGCAACAAACATAGTCTAGCACTAACAAACAAACATGGTTTAGCACTAACAAACAAACATGGTCTAGCAGCAACAAACATAGTCTAGCACTAACAAACAAACATGGTTTAGCACTAACAAACAAACATGGTCTAGCAGCAACAAACATAGTCTAGCACTAACAAACAAACATGGTTTAGCACTAACAAACAAACATGGTCTAGCAGCAACAAACATAGTCTAGCACTAACAAACAAACATGGTTTAGCACTAACAAACAAACATGGTCTAGCAGCAACAAACATAGTCTAGCACTAACAAACAAACATGGTTTAGCACTAACAAACAAACATGGTCCAGCAGCAACAAACATAGTCTAGCACTAACAAACAAACATGGTTTAGCACTAACAAACAAACATAGTCCAGCAGCAACAAACATATGTTCTAGCACTAACCAACAAACTGGCAGTAACAAACATGTTATAGCACTGACAAACAAACATGGTTTAGTACTAGTGTCTTTTCGTGAACTAAAAACAGCTTCAACTACGCGTAAAAGTACACGACTGATGAAAAGACAAAGGGATTATTACACAACATAAAACGCACCTAATTCAAGAACACCGACATACAGAACTCCACCGCGCGCTGTTGTGTTGGGAACGAAGGAGACTGAAAATTCTGTCTCTGCGAACCACGCCTCCAATCCGGCTCCCTGTACCACTCTTTTCTCGTCATACTTTTGAACTGTAGGACGAGACCCGTCCATGGTGTACACGTGAAAGACTGCTCGAACATCCCACCAGCTCATGGTGACGATAGGAATGACGTCATCATCCGGGACATGAAAGGCATGGTAGGTCATCGTTGTGCCATTGCCTTTTATGGTAGGTGGTGTGTTTGTTGTCACGTGTGGCTGTGCTGTGGTTGGCTGTCCCGTCGTTTTGGAGTGAACCAATGGGAAGTCCGGGTTTACCCGTTGGTTATTCTGATGCCCTCTCACGTTCATGGTCAAGACCACCACGGCAGACGAGATGTTTTGTCCCCCTGTCAAGTCGCTCCAGGAGTATGGGTTCTTCTCAAAAACTGCCATCTGAAAAATTATGCATTATTTGACATACAAAATCTGGCAACAGAAACATGAGTGATTCCTCTTCATTTTCTGTACATGGCCGATTCTTTACGGAATAGGAATTATAGTAATTGTATGATGAATACTTGTCATATATAACAATATGGCAATATTCAACAAACTGTGAGATTATATGTGGACAACTAAGAAGGTAACAGGAGTAAAACTAAATTAACGACGATCAATATATAGGTCCTACGGGTTTTAGTATAAAATATAAATTGTCATAGAATTTATACACATTCGCTTGAATTATTCTACTTGAATGGGAGTGGCTTACCTTAACGCCCAAAATATTTTGTGTCCGCTCTGCGCTGGTCATCGCAGGGATATGTACCACAATGTTACCAGATTCAATCTGGACGTTCTCGCTTGAAATAGGTTTGGCAACAACGAGCGAGATGTCTTCAGTTTCAAATCTGGCCTGATATTCTAGATTCTCAGGCTGCAACATCAGTAGTGTGTCGGCAACCTGGTCCAGAGACTCCACCATAGACAATGCCACCAGTTGTTCCTGGATGGCACAGAAATAATCGTGCTATTTGTACGTTTCGTACAAATGTGTTGGAACAAGGTGTGTCATATCTTTGTAACACAAAGATAAAGCATCTACACTCACCCCTCATATCAATAAAATAGGAAAATGCTGACTTCCATGTTGGTGTCCATATTTTGAATTTAGATGGATTGTAGCTCAAAATTCTTATTACTTATTCTTTTACTATATTCCTCTTACTATCCCGCATTAGACATTTTATTTGAGAGGTTCAGAAGATCTTTAAATATCTGGATTTTTATATTTCAGCCATACATAGTATGGTGAAATATATTGTATTCGTAATGTTTCTTTCTTTCTCCTGTCAAATCTTCAAAGTGATTCATCTCCGCCGTTCCTGGACCGAATGACCTGAAATTTGGCACAGGGGTAGAATGGGCCAATACCTTGATGCTTTTTTTCTCATTTTTTTTATATCTGCCTCTAAAATGATTTTATTGAGGTTTAAAGGTCATGTTTTGACCAAAGCGGTATATTTTGGCCCCCTGTACCCTGGTCTTACAATGGAACGGCCTGAAATTCGGTGTAAATAGGCATTAGATAGTTGGTAAAATGATCCAAGTAAAATTTTTGGCATAGACTACTTTAAAATGCTTAATTTCAGCACTTTTCTGAGGGTAAATTGGTTTTCTTCCGGCCTCCTGCCGTGAACTCTAGTGACCCCACACACCTGCGCAGCCTGCTCTTTCGCGAGAATTAATTGAATTTAATAGGGCCAGCCAATCAGCGCCGAGTAAGAGGAATGCTAATTAATATTCATAAGCTGGCTTCCAATGCCGTTTATACAGATAGAAACACATGCATATTACAGCCTTACAGTGGCCATACATGTGTGTGTCACCCTTTACCCGGTTTAAAATTGTAGTTTGCGAGGATTTGGAGTTCAGACAGGGTCGTTTGAGCGGTAGCGGACGGGACGCATGCATTGAACATTAGAATACAAGTCTTTGTCGTTGAATTAACCAACATTCCGCATAGCAATATCAATCATTCTCGGCATAGTTGACTTTGGTATGGTTAGTTGAGACAATCAAGTAAATGTTACTTGGCGGAAAACGCGGGAAAATTTGCCAGTTTTTTTTTTTTTTTCATATCTGCCTCTAAAAGGATTTTATTCATCTTTAAAGGTTATCTTTTGACCAAAACGGTATATTTTGGCCCACTGTACCTGGTATTACAATGGAATGACCTGAAATTTGGCGTAGATAGGCATTAGATAGTTGGTAAAATGATCCAAGTAAAATTTTTGGCATAAACTACTTTAAAATGCTTAATTTCAGCACTTTTCTGAGGAGAAATTGGTTTTCTTCCGGCCTCCTCCCGTGAACTCCAGTGACCCCACACACCTGCGGCAGCCTGGGCTTTCACGAGTTGATTGAATTTAGTGGGGCCAGCCAATCAGCGCCGAGTAAGACGAATGCTAATTAATATTCATAAGCTGGCTTCCAATGCCGTATATACAGACAGAAACACATGCATATTACAGCCTTACAGTGGCCATACATGTGTGTGTCACTCTTTGCCCGGTTTAAAATTGTAGTTTGCGAGGATTTGGAGTTCAGACAGGGTCATTTGAGAGGTAGCGGACGGTACGCATGCATTGAACGTTAGAATACAAGTCTTTGTCGTTGAATTAATCAACATTCCGCATGGCGATATCAATCATTTTCGGCAGAGTTAACTTTAACAGGGTTAGTTGAGACAATCAAGTAAATGTTACTTGGCGGAAAACGCGGGAAAATTGACCAGTTTGCGTTTGGTTTTGATACATAGGTTTGACAGTGGCGAATCAATATTCCGTCATAATTATTTGAACTGTAAATCTAAACAATTGGCATACATGTGCAATTTTTATATGAATAAAGATCAATGGGTACTAAAAGTATGTGTAACTTATTGCTCTTTGTACATAGATCAGCATTTTTTCTATAGTGGCCATTTGTCTATAGTGGCAACATTTCTCTCACTGTACTGGAAAAAAAAGTGATGTATTTTTTCCGAGCAAAGGTACTTCTAGTGTTGTTGTTGTTTTTTATTACAGAAACCTTGTTTACACAACAAGATTACGCCCGTTGGCTGTTGCATACAAAGTAAAACAATTAAACAGTGGTATGCAGGAGGATATACTTAACAAAGAAGGAAATGAAATATATAGATAAAGCCACATCAAGTTAAGTTGTTGGTCCTGGAATTTTTCAGAAAAGAAATGAAGAAGAAATGAAGCGATAGACCGGTAAATTCTATTTTGGCATTTTTCTTGATGTACGTCAGCCATTAGTTTATGGCACAGTAAGATATAAAAAAAAATAGAAAGCCCGATAAAACGACTAAAAAAACGTTAAAAACAGCCGGAGCCTAACCTCAGCTTGGAGAGTACACAGTACTTGCACCTGCTTGATAATTATTAAAACGCATGCCATACTTGAATAAAAGAAAAGTTCACTGCAATAGTAAATGTACCCACATCACTAGGAGCTGATAACGGTACTTAGACGTAGTTATTGTACTGGAAATTGTTGAATGGCTTCATGTAATTTCATGATGAAAATCTTCTGAATGGAAGATGCGGTGTTTTTTTTCACTTTCGGAAAAATAGGAGCTGCCGCGATTCTAAAAAACAATTAGTTATGCATAGGGGCTCCTGTGGAAGATTATATTCTTCCATATGGGCCTGGGGCATATTGAGCAAGCTCTGTTTTGACCTGGAATCAATTCACAATATTAGTTCTCTTTTGGGGATAACTTACAGTCAAAATGTTACATTATTGCGCAGGGGTGACTTGGAACAATCCAATGTTGCGTGGGAATGGGTATGGCTGAAATATGCTGTATTTGCACCCAGTCAAGCAAATGTCGGCCTTTCTAGTTTGTAAATATATGATTCAATGCAAATAATGATACCAAATATGAAGACGGACACATTGATGACGTCACTGTATAACGTTCTATGTTATCCAAAAAAAACATGATTAAAAAATGTACATACTGTGTATACTAGTAAATGTGTCCGGAATTTTTCTAAGATATGACTCAATGCAAATAGGGACACCAACATGGTGACTGACTCAGTGATGAAATCACGTTATCAAGTTCTAAATCATGAAATTATGAACATCCATACCGTATCTTCTCTTTCCTTCTGTTCGTCTCTTAGCATCTTTAGCTGCTGCTTGGGTGAATTGTCAGTAGCCAAGATGTCGATGAGGTCATTTTCAAACAAGTTGTCTACGTGACTTGGAATAGGCACCATAGCCTCTTCAGGCACCATAGCCAGAACAGTAGAAGCTGTCTGCACCATAACTGTAAGGCAGTAAAGATATATCAGGCTTCAAAAGGGTTAATCTGCTAGAGACATTTAGGAGTTATGTCCGAAAAGACTACATTGTTATAAATAGAAAATCGGTCACATTTTGACATTTTGTAAGTTTTCAGCAAACATGAACAAAGAATAGACCATTTTATGATCCATTAAGGTATGGCTATGATCTTTCTTGCTCTGTACTAATCATCCATCCTCTTTTGGCAGATTTCTACAACTTTTTCACTTACCCGAGAGGATGCCCAAGGCATGCTCATACTATACTAACTTCAAGCATTGAAAATGAAAAAGCTTAAACTATCTTCCAGTAGGTCAGACTTGGTACATTGGGAAAGGTCTCTTGATACGTAAATGTAATCCACAAACATCATTGAAAGATTTTATTTTGTTGCTGATATATTTTCATTGAAAGGTTCGCCATAACAGTTCAGATAGACCTACTGAATCAACTAATGATATACCCAAAAAAAGTAGTACTTTAGATAGCAAAGGTTATGCTTCCCACCATTAGTAATCTCCTTCATGGTGGTTACGGATGCTCCCTGTGATCCTCTGGTGGCCTCTGCAAGCTTCCTCACGAGCTGTGCAGTAGATTTCTGTGAACATAGGAGGTATCTTGATTGGTAGAGAAACCACTTAAAACTGTACAGCGTAAACATTCTAATTTGATACATTACTAGCTACTACTACGTACAACTGATTTTGTTGCTGCAATCACTAAGTTTTGCCGTGCAAAAACATAGAAAATATTGACAGATAACAAAGATTATGTACACATGTATGGGCGTATAGGCATGTCAAACTGAGACATAATTCCTTGGTTGGTGGATGACAACCACCCATATTTAAGTGAAAGTTTAAAGCATAACAGTTGTAACAGCTTCTATATAAGCCAAGCGTTGCATAAGAACAATGGCTTATTTCATCAATATAGTACATTCTAGTCGTAGATTCCATGCTATATAATCTGGATGAATGCCACATGTACAACGAAGTGCTGCATATCTACACCACACAGCTACATAATGTTAATACATCACTTGACAAATCTTTGGAGACCGGATAGAATAGAAATCCCTCATACCAAGACTGGTGACGATAGCGAAGACTTGGTGTCAGCCTGAATGATGTCATTGATGTTGGTCGCCATCTCAAGAATGTCGTCTGGTCGTGCAGCTTCCAAAACAGTTCCTTCTATGTCTTGTTCTAACTGATGAAGCTTTGTGAAAAATACAACAAGAGTTGCGTTTATCGATTCTGGTATCTTTTGGTAGAAACATCAGTATTACTGCAATTTAAATAAAGTTTATCTAAAATGCTGAATATCTATTAGAAAAAAAAGCTAATCTAAAATGATGAATATCTAAGCAGATACCTTTCCTTCAGGACTTTCAGTCGCCCTTTCCAATAATTCAGTGTATGCATCTATTCCCAAAGTATTTCCGGTCGTCTTGTACTGAGGCGTAGTGTACATCTTGCTTTCTGAAATTCATATTAAAACGTAATTGAATTATCATACTTCATCATCTTTTCTCAATCATGAGTCACTTTGCAACCCAATTTTTCTCTGTAATCATTTCAGATGAAAACTTCTCACAACAGAAAGAACAAACAAGAATACCTTCATGGAAATGAAAAAAGGATCCAACTTTAATACTTCCAATTCATAAATGAGTTTTTGACCAATACTTTGACCTTCGTTAGGATAACTGAATAATGCGTCGTAATCTTATGTGGAAACACACATGAACATTAGTAAGAAAAGCAGTTTACCTGGCTGTGACGTCTGCAAGCCAACTGGAGACTCCGTCGACGTTTCTGGAGAGGTGTCTACACGACAGTAAGAAAAGTGACAAGACAGTATCTCATAGAAACTTAGGTATGGAACCTGAATCACCAACAACGAAGCAAAATTGATGCTATCAATAATGAATAACTAATATTCATAAATATCAAAATAGAATTTCTACAACTCTGATGGTGAACCCCGTTGCATTCTAAATCGGTGTTCTACCCTTGACACGTATCTACATAAGGTGACTACACTAGACAAACCGTATAAAGGGATCTGAGAGGCCATTAGTGTATCGTATTTCTGAGAGAGTAACATGGTTCAGTACCCTTACCGGAGGCTGTTGTGGTCTGAGGAACGTTTGTTGTAGAATGACCCCCTAGGTCAAACTGCTCCGGTGTATCCATTCTTGAAGTCGTTGCTGCAATTTAAAAAGTAAGAATTTTGACAGAAAAGAAAGTTTTGTAGCTGTACTTGTCTGTGTAACACAATATCTCACCATTTAATGGGGCCCATTCAAGCGAAGGTTATTGCCGACAGATTTAAAAAGAAGGCTTCTTTGTCACACAATACGCCCCCCCTCTCCAAGACTTCATGATTCTCTGTCATCATGTAGCATCACAGCCTCACCATGGTAATAAAAATAAAGTCTTACAATAATTGGTCAATGATAGCACCTTGTGGCCTTTGATGTACAGTAAAAGCCTCCATAAGGCCTTCCTCCGTGGGTACGCGGAGCGTAGAATTTGGCAAACAAAATCGGGAAATTGGCCATGCTAAAGTACTTGTCTCCCCTAGCCTGCGGCCAAGTCCTCTGGTAGCAAAACTCCCCTGGCAAATTATTCTTACTAATAGTTACTATAATAGGCAGTCTGGTACAATACATCTGAGACTAGTACAGTACATCGAAGCTGCACTTTATATCACTTTAAAGTTGTGAGTTGGTTACCTTCGACATTCTGTCCCGCGCTCAATGTTGTTAGAAGAAGAGTCGGCCAGGACGATGATGAGATATCTGAGAGGCCATCATCAACGACGTCTACATCCACCGGGTACAGGGCTCCTTCAAAAAGATGTCAAATGATATTTCTTTCAAAAGATGAGCAACTTTATATTAATGCTTAAGATAAAGAGCTATCAGTAAAAACATTATTTGAAGCAGAGTACAATTCAACCAATTGCTGAAGAGCACGTCACCGGAACGTACTGCGCCTGCGCGAAATGTATAGACATGCTAAACCCCCGGTTTACTAAAGGGCCGCATTTAAGAAAGTACGTGCGTATATAAGGGTAAAACTCCGTGTACGTTTTACATGAAACCATGTCTCTAACATATACTGTGCAACAAGCGGGATTTTAATGCAACGTTGACCAAACCAAGCCCCAAACTACCAGGGTTTGCGCAGGCGCAGTACGTTCCGGTGACGTGCTTTGCTGAAGTCACGTATCCACAAGATCACGTGTTAATAAGATCACGCGTCTGTAACTCTCGCGAGTTTATGTTCTGAAGTGATTGGTCATCAGTATTGATCCTAAAGAAGGCGACAGTGGTCGATGTGTACATGTACCTAGTACCTTTGTGTTGGTTGAAAGTGTAGCATTGTACTGGTGTGTGTACATACGAATTA
>NC_049996.1:545960-576088 GCF_000003815.2 Branchiostoma floridae
AGCAGGTTATGTTTTCCCACCTGTGTGTATTCATTTGTTTGTGGACATCGTTACTCGAGTAGTTGTAAATGGATCTTTTTGATATTTGATATGTATGTAGTTGTTGGTTAGACAAAGGACAATGTCGATTGCGGCCCTCCTTTAGACTTTCTATGGTAACTATTATGATTCCGGTTTTCATATGATCGCAACACGCTGTGGTCATAGCTTTTAAGTGGTCGATTGGTATTGAGGTTTTTGGTCCCTAGCAGATTTTTTGAACCTGTAGTAGGCATTTGTTATAGATAATTTTCAATAACTAATTTTCATAATCTATCTTAATCTCAAGTTTGTAAACACTTGCCTCTGATTCATTGAACGACCCTCCGAAAGATCCTTGCTTTTGACCAAGGATCCAGACTCCTCCTGTACGGATCACGTGACCGCTGGCCAATCCGTCATCTTGGATAACTTGCTCCCCATCCACGTAGAAAGACCAGCGACCGTTTTGTGGACCTTTCCAGGTGAAACACACCGTGTGGCACCTGCCGTCATGGACGTCAAGGTAGATCTCGTCTGTAGAAGTTCCATTTATTGTGAGCTGGAAAACAACGATTAATTAATTGATTTATCCAACAATCAAAGGAAAAAGAATATATTTGATACGATCGCAAATCACATCAAATATATCTTGCAAATCTTATCAGACTCACGAGGACTTTAAACGATGTAGACTGTATCTCTGTTATGTACTATGACTGACACTTGCCTCTCCCCTCATGACCTCAATGAAAAGCGGCCTACAGGCCGATTTGAGCTTTCATGAATAAACACACGGGATAGATTTTCATCCCACTTTACACTGTCGTAGAAATTCGCTTAACATTCCTGTTTCTTTGTTTTGTACTTTTGCACGAGAAAACATTCGGCAATATGAGCATTCCATTTGAGTCAAACAGTTTTTCTTCCTGAGGGCAAAATTCCGTTTAACTTCGTTATTTCACGAGAAATGTGGTACCATGTATTCTCCATGGGCGTTGCCAGAAAACACCATCTCATCTGTGTGATTGACAGAGGCGTAGCTGAACAAAGTCCCGACCGATGTTTTTGAGGTGCGGAGCTGCAGACACGCTGTGACAGTGCTGAGCCCGGCCGGAGTTACCGCGTTCAGCTCAGCATAGCTGCTATTCGAAGGCGGGTCAGGGAAGGTCATCTTCTTCAGACAACACCCTGGTTTGACGTCATTGAAACACCGATTAATACATCTTAAACGAGCATTCTACCAAGCAATGTATTGTTGAGAATTTAAAACTTGCAAAATAGCAAGGCAATTTGAAGAACGACAATTAATCAATGCAGTATCACCGGCCAAATTACAATTAAAGATAGTTGTGAATGCGGTTGATAGTAGTAGATGTTAATTAAATCATTACGTAGAAGACACTGTTTAACCAGTATTTCAGCACCAAGGGAAGGGTACGAGTTTACGTTTAACCAGTATTTCAGCACCAAGGAAAGGGTACGAGTTTACGTTTAACCAGTATTTCAGCACCAAGGAAAGGGTACGAGTTTACGTTTAACCAATATTTCAGCACCAAGGAAAGGGTACGAGTTTACGTTTAACCAGTATTTCAGCACCAAGGAAAGGGTACGAGTTTACGTTTAACCAGTATTTCAGCACCAAGGAAAGGGTACGAGTTTCCGTTTAAACAGTATTTTAGCCCCGAGGAAAGCTACGGATTTGCGTTTAACCGAAATTTCCGAACCATAGAAAATGACCGAGTTCACTGATATACGGAGAGTACTTACCGGCGTCGGTAAATTGTGCAAGGCCCACCAGAACAGCCAAGACTTGAAGGAATCTAACCCTCATGACTTTAGCTGTTGTGTTACTGAAGAACATTAAAATCAAGAGCAATCAAGTATATAAAGAGTAAAACGCCATCGTGTGGAGCTTTTTAACCCCTTGTGCCTTTCTTCGTACTGCATCAGAACCTACGAATTTTTCCTCGTTGCCTATATATGGTATTGTTTGCACGCAAATAAAATGTCGAGTTTGTTACCATGGAGTTCTCACGTATACTAGCTAGACTTCACTGAGCGTGCCGAATTGTGGGACACGCCTATGTGCCACAGCGTGGGGCACGCCCTCTTTCATGTATGGTGACATGTCTTGACAGAAGAACAATTTTTCTTCAACTTTACAAAAATGCCCCAAATGCTCATTAATAATTCAAACAAGAAGCACTACCAGCCCACAGTAACAATAGTATCATTCCAAACGACTGAAACATAACAATTCACGAGGGTAGATGATACCATGGAAATGACCGTTTGTCTCCAGTTGAATTGCCATACGGTTTGTCGTCATGTCAACGCATATACAGTACGCGTAGCACAAATATCATTTTCTATTTTCTACCACATCCAGAGCAAGTGTACTTGCGTATCTTTCTCTTTACATCTGTAGATCGGCGTAAGTTTTGTACATGTTGCATTGTTATGGTTTGATGGTTTTGCCGCACTGTTTTCATTGCTGAAAATGGACTTCTGTGTTATACTCCTGACTGTGACCGGGTGGCCAGACAACAGACAAGGGTCGTTTAATGTAGAATAACCAGCTGCTGCTACGCCGCGTGCCTGCGAAGCTGATGTGTTACGCCGAATGGCAGTTATACCGGCTATATAGATAGAGATACAGTTGCTTCTTCTTCTGCAGTTCCCAACAAAATCGAACTCTGATTATTTAGCGCCTTCTGTATAAAGCGTCTGCTTCACGAACAAGTACATGTTAACGTCAATAGAATGCTCTATAAAAGTAGCAAAATAGACATTTGAAGCATTTTGAATTCTATGTATGCCGCAGAAATGAAAAAAGAACACCAATGAAGATAAAAAATCCAAACCAAAATACGATGTCTTTGTAGAGCAGTAATACTGTACGTCCAGTACTAGTGCAATGTCAACTATTATGATTCAGCCGGATACCACGAAACCGTCACATCAAAATAACGATGGATTTAAAATTAAAAGATTAAGTGAATATAGATTTCAGTAATCCCCGAAATATCCGGGGGATTAAGACCTTCTCGCGAAGGTATTGGTGACACTGTTGTAGGAGTGGGCCCTTACCCCCGCATGTGTATTACATTAGTTTTCAAGATGCGCATATGTAGTAGCTTTTCTAACTGTTCATGAGCCCTATGTATGGCGACGTAAAACATGCATGTATTTTGTTGAACAACATAGCTCGAAAATGGACTGAAGGGATCGTTGGAAAATAATATGGTACGTGGTTGGGTCTTGGCCTTTAGAAATTGATTTTTACCCCCTGGTGACTTTTCTTCATACTACATCAGAACATCAGGATTTTGTGCCTAGTAAATACGCAAATAAAATGTCGAGTTTGTTACCATGGAGTTCTCACGTATACTAGCTAGACTTTACTGAGCGTGCCGAATTGTGGGACACACTTTGTGCCAAAGGGTGGGGGACGCCCTCTTTCATGTACACGTATGATTAAGATAAACAAAACCCACAAAGCACAAAGTTGTCGTGTTTTTTTTCGATGAAACTAGCACCCCTTACAGCGAAGTATACATGTATGGCGCTCCTAAAACTCAATTTTTACTTGTAAGACCGTGTCTGTAAAGAAAGGACTCTAAACTGGCTTACCTGCATTCAATTCAACGCCGACGGACTACAAACAATACCACCACATAAACGCACTACGAGACGGGCTTCCAAAGTCTTCACTTTCCAAAGTCTGCATGGTAAGTAAGGCGTTTTCTTCCCAGGATTTATCTGTTTTATGAATTATTCAGCGACAGCAGTGTCAAAATTGCTCTTGGGAGTAAAACGTTTGAAATTAAAATAGAAGACTGAAAGAGTGTCTTTGTTTAACGTCAACAACGCATGAACATATCACGTGTCTTTGGATTGTGTTGCAAATGTAGGTGAGGTTTTGAAGAAAGAAGAGACATAGGTCAATGCCCTTAGGTGTAAGTATTATTTAAAGCTTTGTGATGTTTCCAGTGTTTTTATGGGTACACATTCACCCAAAGTGGGAAGAAAGAGTTTAAAAATGAGTTATGATTTTTTATACAAAATTGCGAGGCATCTAGAAATGATTATCATTGCAATAGAGAGTAAATGGTGGATTTTTCACTTCAATAGACTGATGGAAAAGGCAATAATGTGTAATATATGTGTCAATGGGTGTGCATACTTACGTACTTTCTGGGTAAGACGGCCGTGTCTATCAATACAATTGTGTATGTGATGTTTGGGTTCTCTTGCGCTTGCGCACAATCTACACATAGCATTATTTACATGTAGTTGACAAATCGAGACAGAATTCGGGCGTGTCGTCGCTAGCTATGTTCAATCCCTTAACACGTATATGATTGTTATTTTTCAAACATATTTATAGGGTGTGTTTTAGAGTATCTATTCAAGTTCGTGACATATTGGATTAATTTTTTCGAGCGAAGTTTCATCTTTCTGTTGTGGTACACTCCTGTTTTCAACTCTCTAATTGATAAAAACTCGTAGCATTTATTTATTTGTTTATTCATCTCAAAACGAGTGGCGTCACCAAGCCGCTTCGGTCTTTCGAATATCGCCCAGCTTGGGTCAAAGTAAAATGGCAGTGTGTCTGCCGACGATGTCCTTTTTGTGCAATATGTTGTTCCCACTCTCTGCTGTATGCACTTAGTCTTCTGAATTACTCTGTCCATACATAACAAATCACTATAGCACGTGTGAATGCCGCTCCGAATCTCCAGAAAGCGACTGGCTGCGAGTCCGGAGTAAAATGGCGGTGCGTTCATAGTGCTTGCGCTTTCTCTGTGCAATAGAGTGTTCCTAGTCTCTACTGTATGCACATAGTCGTCTGAATTACCCTTAGTCCACAAGAAATCACTACAACACGCGTGTATGCCGCTCCGAATCTCCAAAGAGCGCCTGGCTGCGAGTCTGGAGTAAAGTGGCTATGCGTCCGCAATGCGTCCGTTTTTTTCTGTGCAATAGAGTGTTCCTAGTCTCTACTGTATGCACATAGTCGTCTGAATTACCCTTAGTCCACAAGAAATCACTACAGCACGTGTGTATGCCGCTCCGAATCTCCAGAAAGCGACTGGCTGCGAGTCCGGAGTAAAATGGCGGTGCGTTCATAGTGCTTGCGTTTTCTCTGTGCAATAGAGTGTTCCTAGTCTCTACTGTATGCACATAGTCGTCTGAATTACCCTTAGTCCACAACAAATCACTACAACACGTGTGTATGCCGCTCCGAATCTCCAAAAAGCGCCTGGCTGCGAGTCTGGAGTAAAGTGGCGGTGCGTTCATAGTGCTTGCGTTTTCTCTGTGCAATAGAGTGTTCCTAGTCTCTACTGTATGCACATAGTCGTCTGAATTACCCTTAGTCCACAACAAATCACTACAACACGTGTGTATGCCGCTCCGAATCTCCAAAAAGCGCCTGGCTGCGAGTCTGGAGTAAAGTGGCTATGCGTCCGCAATGCGTCCGTTTTTTTTCTGTGCAATAGAGTGTTCCTAGTCTCTGCTGTATGCACATTTTCTTCTGAATAACGCTTAGTCCACAAAAAATCACTAGAGCACGTGTGTATGCCTCTCCGAACCTCCAGAAAGCAACTGGCTGCGGCCGGAGTAAAATGGCAGTGAGGGCTGTCCTTGGAACTGAAATAGGGGTTCTCTTGTCTCTACCGTGCGCTGATGATATCGCTGTACTATCTGGATAATCAGGTTGACTTTGATGCTCTCGTGCCCAGAGCACCCGAAAATAGACACGACATAAATCAAACAGTGCCCTGGGTACGAGACTCAGAAGAGTTTGAAGTGACCTTTACAAATGACCTCAAGGTTTGGTCGAGAGCGCCAAGGTTTAAAAAGTGTCTCTCAAAACAAGACAAAGGAAACATTAAAAAGATTTCGGTGTCGAAAGCTAAGCAGTTACTTCAAAGAATGTCACCTCCGGCCATCATCAAAAGGTGAGTTCAAATAAAAGTTGGTTCTAGTAATTGTTTAATATATGCACCCTTATGTGGCAATTGTTGGGAGGGGGGCAAAACGTATGTTTTAGCATAGCATGTATATAGCACAAGATTTAGTTTGCTTTTGAATTGAGGATAAACTTATTAAGCCGCTTCAAATCATACTTTATGACAATTAAGAAACTCTAGACAAGTCTCAAAACATTAACAGATGGATGATCCATCAAAATAACGTCATGCTTATGACTATGTTTTGATATCTGTGGTATTGGTTGCTAAGGAAACTAGTTGCTTCAGTTGCTATGTAAATAGGCACAATGCTACTACTCTGGGAGGGCTATTATGTCAAAACATAACTTTACAGACTTGTAAAGAAAGCATATAATACTTCTTTTGAGCTACAACAAGACTGGGCTGTGCATGTGCAAGATATGTTAAGTAGACATGGTTTCCAAAATGTTTGGCTTAATCCTGCTGTTAATGCCAACCGTTTTGGAAATATATTTAAGAACCGTCTGCAAGACACGTTTCTCTCTGGTTGGAGACAAGAATTAAGAAGTTTTAACAAACTCAGTACTTAATGTAAAATAAAAAAAGAATTCTGTTTCGAAAAATATCTTTCATCTGTTCAAAACAAATTGTTTAGAAATGACCTAACGAGACTAAGGATTAGTGCACACACCTTACAAATTGAAAAGGGCCGACACTACAACATACCAGCCAATGAGAGACTTTGTCCCACATGCCATAATGACATAGAAAATGAATTTCATTTTGTAATGGATTGTCCGACTTATGAAGAAGACCGTCAAAAGTTGTTTAAAAATATTGTAAGTCCGAAATTGTACTACCACATGCTAGGTCAGAGGTATTCCATTTGATGTTATCATGTCCTGTTCATATATCTGCCTACGTTGGCCAATTTATTTACAACTCATTGCAAAAACGAGATAATGCTTTATGATACTCACTAGATTGTTTATACTGTTATATTATATTACATTAGTTGTTAGTTATTTGTATTAGTATTTATAATATAGTTGTTCACATTACCATACATTGTAACTGTTACAATTGTTGCGCAATAAAGTTATTCATTATATATAAAAAGAATATATACCAGCAACATTTTCCCCTCAAAATGTAGGAGATAGCATTTCAGAGGGTCTGGATTTCAAAATCTTCCAGTGGGAGCATCCCCCATGACCCCCTAGGATTGTTGCACCTTCAGTGCTTGAAAGGATTTCAAAATTCAAAGTCCAGGGGACAAAAAAAAATCAGGCTCAGCCTGGCTAGATCACTGTGTCATGGCATGTAATAAACAAGGCTTGGTTGGTGAGCAAGCTCTATTCTATATGACGCACACAGAAACCTTTTAGCAAAATTACATTTTACGAACACCTGGATGGACCTTTTTTCCTGTCACAACAGTCTGGCAAGCCCTTTTCATGCCCAGTGACACATACTCCGGCTTGCAAGTTTTCTCACTGTTTCTGCCTGAGAAGCAAAATGAAGACTTTTATGAAAATAGCTACAGGTAAGTGGAACTACAACATGTATGAAATGCCTCCATAAGGTTCCTAAAGAAACTTCTTTTCCATTAGTCCTGCATGGGTTTAGCCATGAGAGCAAGAACACAGCAGAGATAATGTCCTTGTCCCTTCTCACCCAGATGCCTCTAGAAAAGTGATTTTTAGCTTTACGTATATGTATGCTAGTGTAAAGGACCACCACCCAGTTTGAATAACAGAGTTCTTTATTCATAACCAATATCGATGCACAATCACTGCACACGTTTTGGGATCGCATTGTTAGCAGCGACACCTAGCTGCAGTATAGAACAGAGGCAGTCAGTATTGCCCTCAGAAAGATGAAAGAGGAATATTCATGCATAACAGATGAACTAATCTTCCACTGGCATGCATAAAAGACATACGTCATGTTCAGTATTTACAAAATGCGGTATTTACATATTCTATTATATAGTCTATCAAATAATGCAATTATAAGGCTTCAATGCAAATGTAGTCTACCTGTCAATATGTATTCTGATATTTAAGTAATATATTGAACTACCTGCAGATATTAAGTTGTGCTGGACAGAAGTTTTATGTCTTACTTTTTTGTCATAGGAATACAAATATACATTCATTTTTTATTGAAAGAAACATGTAGAAATCCAAATAAAAGCACAAGTTGTACACAACTTATTTTAACGCCACCACTTGTACATAAATTGAAAATAATATATTAAACAGGACTAGAATAAGTAAATAATTGGATAAGAATAAATATTTATATCCATACACATTCATTTGATATACATTGAAGTTTTTAGCTGTCTTTCAACACAGGAAATTGCTCACCTCGAATTTTGTAGAGTTGAAAAACAACTGAAAACATTTTTACATATGTACACTTAGGATTAGCCACTTATGTTATTTTATGTTATATGATAGGAGACACATGTACTTTTTATCACGACCAGTGTGCAATAGTTGTAGATTGTAGAAATACTGGTCCTATTGTGCATGTACTCTAACTTCCTCATGCGATAGTGGGCACTAGTAATTTGTTTTACTCGCAGTAGCTTGAGTACTTGTTGACAAATGTACTTTCTGTTTTTAAGAATAAAGCTTAAAAAAAAACTGAAAACTTGGACTATGGACTATAGCAACACTGATGAGTTTTCATGCCATTTGATATATATTTTGTCTGTATCTGTATCTATATGGCCGGTATAACCGCCCTTCGGCGTAACACCAGCTTCGCAGGCACGCGGCGCGGCAGCAGCTGAACTTCCCACCTAACTTTTGCACATCTATCTGCAGGTGTCTTTAAAACTATCCAGAGAAGATGCCCTTACTGTGCTTGGTGACAACAAATTCCACTCTACGATAGTTCTGGGAAAATACGAATTTTGAACACATCAATCCTAGGTTGGTAACTCTAGTACTTGAAGGCATGACTGTTTCTTGTTCTCTTTTGAGCTGGAATTAGATACTTCGTGAGCTTTGTCGTTGATCGTTTCTTTCAAATCTATGGTGACTACTCTTCAACGGGTTCAACGCTTGCTGTTACTTTGATGACCGGGCATGGGACACTACGAATGGCCCGTGTTGGGGTGTTTGATACCTCCATCTTGAAACTGTCCCTCTGTCGACTTGAAGGGAGGATGGAGTCACAGATGTCAAGACTTTCATCAAGTTTCTCCCGGACAATGCGTAGGTTGGCATGAAGTTCTTCCATTTTCACTTCACCTACACACAAATGTTCTTCAATAAATGTACGTTTAGAATAGAACAACAACCATTCGAGTCTACACTGCAAAGGCTTTACGGCAGCTGTATATCACTCTAACAACAACAACAAACACAGAGAAAGATACAGAGAGAGAGAGAGAGAGAGAAACACACACCCCCACCCCCACTGAAAAACAAACACACAGAAACATATACACACAGAACACACACACACAGGCCCAATGTGCAGAAACAATACTCCTCTAGGAATGAAGTAATAGAGAAAGACGACCAACTTGCTTTCGGTTATCTTACTTGGTTTGCTCTCTGTAGCCTTTGAGTTGTATATCCCCAACATTGCCAGGAAGCTTCGCCACATGTGCTCGGCGAGGTCAAGATCATGGTTGACCTCGACGTCAGCGGAAATGGCGTCACAGATGATGGTCACGAGGAAGTTGACCAGGAGGATGAAGACCAATATCATAAAGGCTGAGAAGTAAATCGGCCCGAGGAGCGGATTGGTTTCCATCACGTGATCTGTGGCGAACCTACCAAACGGAGAGATTCACTCAGTGATGTTGATGATATATGTTGATGATAAAGGAGTTTATGGTTCTAACTGCGCATGCGTATGGAAATGCATCATGGGTAATGTGTCAAAGTTGAAGGCCCCTTAGACATAAGGTCTCATAACACAGTAATTATCCGCGACCCCCGTCCCCAAAAGTAGTTCGGGTTAAAATAGTGCATCGCGGTACTTGCAAAGGCCGTATTTATTCTTCCGTGCACGACAGCGAGGTGGAATCTGTGGTGAATAGTAGAGGAATACATCGGCGTTCATACTGTATAAGTTGGATTACGTCGCTTTTTCGGCCGGCGGGAATTTGCGCCTTGATATGTTACCGGCACTTCCTGTTCGCCGCCTGCAGTTCCATGACCTCCGCTGGGGGTCAAATCAAAGTGTCTGTTACAGAAAAACGAGCCGGCAAATCTATGCTCATCTTCAGATATTTTGTAGCTTGTACCCTCAACTTCAACATACTAAATTCTTGTGAATTGTATCTGCACCCTACTATAGGTTTTGAGTCGTCGAACCACCTCACTTTGGGGTCCTTAACCATGTAAATCCCCATACCCGAAAAACTGTGTTCTGAGACCTTCATCCACAGCGTGAATTCCCCAGGGATGGACAAGCACATTAAATTTGACCGATATGTTGGTAATTAACCTCGGCTGACTTGAACTGTAACATTTTCGTTACCGTCTGACCCGCCGTTACCATGGCAACGGCCGCCTAGACCGTTCCCTATGCTTAAGTATAGGACTTAGTGCGGTCTAAAGCCCGCTCGACTCCCCCCCCCCCCTTTTCCGCCCTAAAAAAGACAAACCCCCAACCCCAACCACTCAGAACGGTAGAATGTGGTCTGGCAAGCTCCTTATAACAGAAAAAGTCAACCAGAATATTACATTTGTTGAGATAATGAGACCAATTAGCGGCCCCTCAGATAGTCCTTGTACAGTGCCGACACCTGTGCTAGGCGCCAAAGTGCAAAGTTGGCCATATCTCAGGAACCATTTGGATTTCTGCTCTAAAATTTGGTACGGTTTTGTATCTTGACTAGTTTTATTGTATGAACGTAAAGAAATCCAAGGTCAAGTTGGCTTAAGGTCTCATAACACAGTAATTATCCGCGACCCCCGTCCCCATTAAATTTGACCGATATGTTGGTAATTAACCTCGGCTGACTTGAACTGTAACATTTTCGTTACCGTCTGACCCGCCGTTACCATGGCAACGGCCGCCTAGACCGTTCCCTATGCTTAAGTATAGGACTTAGTGCGGTCTAAAGCCCGCTCGACTCCCCCCCCCCCCTTTTCCGCCCTAAAAAAGACAAACCCCCAACCCCAACCACTCAGAACGGTAGAATGTGGTCTGGCAAGCTCCTTATAACAGAAAAAGTCAACCAGAATATTACATTTGTTGAGATAATGAGACCAATTAGCGGCCCCTCAGATAGTCCTTGTACAGTGCCGACACCTGTGCTAGGCGCCAAAGTGCAAAGTTGGCCATATCTCAGGAACCATTTGGATTTCTGCTCTAAAATTTGGTACGGTTTTGTATCTTGACTAGTTTTATTGTATGAACGTAAAGAAATCCAAGGTCAAGTTGGCTTAAGGTCTCATAACACAGTAATTATCCGCGACCCCCGTCCCCAAAAGTAGTTCGGGTTAAAATAGTGCATCGCGGTACTTGCAAAGGCCGTATTTATTCTTCCGTGCACGACAGCGAGGTGGAATCTGTGGTGAATAGTAGAGGAATACATCGGCGTTCATACTGTATAAGTTGGATTACGTCGCTTTTTCGGCCGGCGGGAATTTGCGCCTTGATATGTTACCGGCACTTCCTGTTCGCCGCCTGCAGTTCCATGACCTCCGCTGGGGGTCAAATCAAAGTGTCTGTTACAGAAAAACGAGCCGGCAAATCTATGCTCATCTTCAGATATTTTGTAGCTTGTACCCTCAACTTCAACATACTAAATTCTTGTGAATTGTATCTGCACCCTACTATAGGTTTTGAGTCGTCGAACCACCTCACTTTGGGGTCCTTAACCATGTAAATCCCCATACCCGAAAAACTGTGTTCTGAGACCATAAACAAAAAAACCTTTGGACATGTATAAACCATGGTAGAAACAAGTTAGGTCAACTTCCATAGCCTACTACCCAATGCATTTCTCTGCGAATGCACATTTGGAACAATGAACCGCCTTATAGAACATCTTTATTTCAATTGCTGAACACCATGTTGGTTCCTGGATTTACATTTTGATGGCCCATAGTTTGAACGTACGTACACGAAAAGAATTTTCTGCAATCCTTTCTACGCTTATCTTGTATCCTCTTCTATGAGCTATACATACCACTGGAGGTTACACAGGGATACAGACGATCTCTAGATCTATATGTATTCACTGAAATGTAAATATGTTCCTAGAACGTCACGTGTAAGCCTCTATATAATGGCTCACTGATACTTATTGTATGATTCTGTGCCCTATTTTTCACTGATCTATACTGATGCCCCAAATCGTTGCAAGTTTACATGTGAAACTTACGCGCCGAGCATCATCTCGAAGAGAGCGAGCGTCGTGCGGTACAGGTCAGTGTAAGACTCCAGGTGGCACACAAAAATAAGGTGTCCTGACAAGAGAGATAACAACATCAGCCATAAGAAACCACCACCATCAACAACCTGCATGCAATACTACACTATTAGGCTCGCTCCCTGAGAGCGTCGCCAAAAAGAGTGATTTTTCAGTGGCCCTTAACTATAGAAATCACCGTAGGTGAGACTTTTTAACGTGCTCGAGCTCTATGTGTGACTCTCCTAAAACACTGGACTTCCAGTTTTAGGACCCATCTGAAAAAACGTCCCTAACCGAAGCTTGGTACTCACCTGAACTGATGAATGCCGCGAAAGCGATACTAGCAACAACCAAGAACGACGTTAGTTCCTTCTTCATGATGCTTGGGAGAGCCAGAAGCTTGCTGATCGTCTGGCTGAAGCGGACGACGCGAATCAGTGCTATGGTGTTGAAGAAGACAGCAGCGCCCAAGATGTGCTTGAAGACACTATCCCACCATGCAGCAGTTGACAGGTCCACAAAGTTGGCAAACCCAAGTTCACCTGTTAAGTGGCAGTACCAAAAAAGGATTTCTTCCCCCTCAAGTTATGGATGATGTATTGAATCTATACATGTGGTTTCCATGTACTAGACCTACTCTAGAACCGACTTATAACACGTACAAATAACTTACCAAATAAGCTACTACTACTGCTACAAATAAGCTAATCATACTACTTTCAAGATGGGGGTGTCGATCTATAATGATATAGTATCCGAAAACGCTGCTACGATACCCAATATCTTTATGTGTCATTGGAACCAAAATAACTACCAACATCCCAAATTCAAACAAATCCACCTAAAGGATACCTACCATTGGATTTAGCCACCATGTCGAGTGTAGCAGATGCCACTGTGTATCTCTTGATGAAGACAGAAATGATCATCACCGTTCCAATGAGGACGACACATTCGAGAATATTCCAGGGCGAGGTGAAATATGTCCAGCCCTGTTCTTTCATTGACTTAAATGCCTTATAAAGCATAACAAGGAAGAGAATAACGAAGACAATATGCAGGAGAAGATGGACATAGTCATTCCCACTCTCGTACTGAAACATTTTGAACGCGGTGATTATTGATGTTGGCATGAGGTTCCCAATGTCGGGATGATCCACGAAAATCCTCACCACACTAAACTGCTTTAGGTTGGGGTTGTAAAAGTTCATGTCAATTTCCAAGGACTCTGTGTATTTGTCGACGTACTCAAAGTCTTTCAGCGTACGGAAAACGGACGCAGACGTACTGGCATCCAGGGGGAAGTCAAGAGAATGATGGTTTGTGCAGGGTGAGTTGTAGTCTGGGTGGTTTCCGAGGTCTGGAACTGCAAATCGCCAGCAGTTGTTAGACACGTTCCCAACAAGAGAAGTCCAACCGAGACCGGCGTGCTTGTCAGTCTTCTTGGTACCTACATCGATGAAAATATACCATGTTAAAACTCTCTGCAAAGGTACATGTAGATATTACAATGTCTTAAAATGCACTCCCGTTGTTCCAATGTTGCACTGTAATATGATATAAAGCATTGTCTTCTTTTCTCCATACTTCTGGAAGAAAAGCTTCCTAAAGCCAGGCTAACATGCCATATTATATTCCATGGATTCATTCTTAAGTGTGTACCTAGTGCCACTTTCTGTCACACTGTGAATGTGTCTACTAGAATTTGAAAACTGCAGTCAACATTTGGAATCAGACAGACCAAAAGCATTATCTCCCCGTGAGGAATTGGCCATTCCGTAGACAAGCCATGCCCGATCGATGACTTGTTCTGTCAACTCTGAACTGTACTTCCTGTTACTCCAGCATATCCCATTTTTTCTGATCAATTACTTCCTGTCACTCTACTGCATTCAAATAACTAAAGGCACAGGCAACAACACAGAGAGACAAAACGAAAACATTGACTGCGCAAAAGGAGTAAACAACGCAAAATAACAACAACATTAGATTAACCTGGAAGTTGTCTAACTTGTACCAAACGCGGCGGACCCAGGCGGAAGGATTCGGTGTTCTGTGCAAACTGTCGGTCCAAGAACTTAATTTTCCAGCCGTTGTACCAGGAAGCCGGGTGGAGGGTGGGCAACAGGGTCTCTTCAAGCCAGGAGTAAAACTGGTCCGGCGTTCGGATCTGTACAAACATTACGAGTTAGTCATACTGTCACAAGTTAACGTGTATGTGTATTTTTGCGCGCGTGTGTGTGTGTGTATGTATGTGTGTGTGTGTGTGTGTGTGTGTGTGTGTATGTATGTGTGTGTGTGTGTGTGTGTGTCTATGTGTGTGTGTGTGTGTGTGTGTGTGTGTGTATGTATGTGTGTGTGTGTGTGTGTGTGTGCGTGTTTGTGTGTGTGTATGTATGTATGTATGTATGTATGTATGTGTATGTATGTATGTGTGTGTGTGTGTGTGTGTATGTGTGTGTTTGTGTGTCTGTGTTTGTATACTGGATGTGCTATGGCCTTGATTCCATGTTGGCAGATAGCTTGTGACGTAAGGAACATGTGGTGTATTTACAGACCCCCTAGCAGCTTGCTCTGGAACAGTAATGAATCTTTTGTCAAAATCTTCCCAGGAGAGTAACTGAACAAAAGGACGATCGATTTCCAGGATATTTGGTATGTATTGGTTTGACTATCAACATTGTGACGGGTTTAAGGTGTTCAAAGGTGCACATAACTAAGTATAGATTCTGTTAATATGGTAGTTATTTCCATAATTAGAGTATTTCATGGAGGTATGAGGTATCCGAACTCTTGTTTTATCAAGTTACTTACCGCATAATGTTCCTGTAATATACTGTTGGACAGTGACTGTGTCTCATAAAACCCCATCTCATCATTACTGGCCTGGGCGATGTAGAAGAGGACTCCCACGAACACAAACAGGAGGAATAACTCCATCAGTACCGAGGCTGACTTCTTACTCAGATCCTTCTTCTTTTTAGCCCATTGGCGATTCGCGTTAACAGGAGGATAGACCTTCTTCGGCACTAATACAGAATGAATTTCGTGAAGAAGAAAGCTTACTGATGATTTGATTTTGAATCAAACTGCAGAACTTAAACAGCCGTATAGCCAATTAGATGCATATAACTAGCTAAGTTGCACTGCCGACAGCGCATTGTATTACAATCGGCCGATAACAGGTAGACAATACATTTACTTTATAATCAACTGTACTTACAATTCATTAACAACTTGTACTTCTGAAATACAATCATTATGTTTTTTCCATGAGTTGGGAAATCTGATCAACAAGGGATAAGAACTATCAGCTATACGTGAAGATGGGTGATCGCAAGATATTACATTGCTGGAATGTTAAAATGATGATTCATATTCATTTTTAAAAAGACGTTATGCTCATGGAATACTCTGCCTTATCGTTTGAAACCCTCTTTTGTTTGATTTATACTCAGAGATGTAGAATTCCCAACCTTTCGTATTCCATAGGTTCAGCTGCATGTCGTCCTTCTTAATGGCCGGCAGCTTTGTGAGGAAAGGTAGACCACACACGGCAGCGAGAACCACAGCCATCGCAAAAATCTATTATACGAGAGGAACAATTTATGTAAATCATGCAATAAATGCATTTTTTTTACATATATCGGCTATAGTAAACATCGAAATTCTGCTATATATCTCTATTTTTTTCATCACCCATTGAAAAATATTCAGGTGCAAGAAAATAAAATTTTCCTAACAAATCTCTAAACGTTTTAGAAAAATCTCGAAAAATTTCGAAATAAAAGAATCTCGAAATTCATTTCGATTTTGTTTTTGTTTTGAATGAAGCATGAAGGCTCTCTCTGTGGGTATCATCATGATTCATTATGTAACGTAGAGCTTTTTAACACATTGTCTGACACATAGGTATAAACTTTGAAAGTCTAGAAGCAATAGTCTAAACCCAAATGTTCAGTCAAACCCAAATTTAATCTGTTGTGTTCTTTTTTTTCGGACCTGTCCAACATGAAAAACATTGTACAAGTACTACTGGTACAATGTTTTCCAGTACTCACTCCTAGTTGTGATTATTATAATTCCCATACACCCCACATCACCTGTAGGGTTTCCATGACACAGCTGGACCCCATGAAGGACAGGACGAATGCCTTCATCCAGGAGTCGCTCTTCTCCCTTCCCCAGTCCATACTGTACAGGATGACGAAGAAGGCGGAACTGGTGGACACTAGGAACACGGCCACCCACGCCACGTACCTGGCCAGGCGAAACACGGTTCTCCGGAGGTATCCTGTGGTACAACAGGCAGGTTCGTGGTTTGAACTGCGCATGAGCAAGGTCAAAGGTGAATGCCCCTAAACTTAACAGGAAGATGGCTTCCCGTGCCACGTACCTGGCCAGGCGAAACATGGATTCCAGAGGTATCCTGTGCCTCAACTGTCAACAAGCAGGTTCGCGGTTTGAACTACGCATGATTAGGGTCACTGCAGCTAGGTGTCGCTACTGCAATGTGAAGAATGCGGTTTTAAACGTGGCTGAGTTTCTATCCCGTCACGGTTGAGACAGCATTCTTCACATTACAGCAGCGACACCTAGCTGCAGTGCGAAGGAGTAGAGCCGGTGTGCAGCATGAAAAATGCGGTCTCGAATATGACTAAGTTTCTATCGCCCGTCGCCACAGTTGGGACTGCAGCAGCGACACCTAGCTGCAGTACAAAGTAGCAACCAGTCAGTATTACCCTACGGAAGGTGATGGAAGATCGAAACGCCAGCAAGTGATCATCTACAAGTGCAGTAAAGGACTTCTAAGTAAATGTCAACCAGTGATTTACGGGGCTCATAAAACATACTATATAGTATAATCCACATATTGTGCCTACCTTGGGACGCATGGACTACCATCTCCGGTGTTTTGACAGACAGGGGCGCCTCCCAGCGGAACAACTTCACAATCAGCAGGTTGATGGGTGCAACAGTCAGGGTAGACATGAGGCTGATATACAGCTCCTAGGTGAGGCACGGAGATACAATAATGGTTTCGTAATAAAAATCCTATAAAGAAATTACTCTAAAAAGTCAGACATTTCAGATAGCAGGCACTATTTAGCATCTGGCAGAAAGATAGTGGTTGCTATCTGAAATATCTGACGCTGTAGAGAATTTATGCATTTTTTAAATATTGTATTACTGGAAGTAACTAATGGTAATTTGTAATCCGGTGTCAAGTCAGATTTTTGCTATTGTCAAATATTTGCGCCAACACTGCCTGGGGATTTCTAGTATACCTGATAGGAGGGAAGTGCGTAACACTTGTGAGGGGGGATTTTTCGAACATTGGTCAGAGTGGATTTTGCGTGGAAATGCCCAACCCTAACCTTTATCCCTAAGTCTAAGCCTAAGCCTAACCCTAACCCTAACACTTGCATATCCATGAAAGCTACCACACGACACTAACTCCATGAAAGCTAGCACACGAAGCAAAAAGAAAATTGCCGGAGCAGAAATTTGATGCTACACTGGACGATTTGAAGGATCAGAACCAACTTTGATCATAGTAACATTACCTCTGTGGTGATCTGTACAACCCCCAGGTTGTATACTGTCGCACCAGCAGTTGTGTTGTCTTCTCTGTACCACATGGCGCTGGATAGCATCATGGTGTTCAGTAGAGTAAAGCAACAGGACAAACGCTGGGCACGGGTAAACCTGGAACCTGCGGATTTTAACCAAACAATTCAGTTTAAAATTCGATGGGTAAAATAACCAATACGGTCAGACACATCGAGCAGACTATTATTGGACTGAGCAGAGCACTTTGGACTAATTATTTTGACCGTTAACAACTTAAAGGGACATATCTGATATTTTGAGAAAAAATTCTCTGTTATATCATGATGAAGCCCTGCGGGGGACTTCAATAAAAAATAAAATTTTGTGGTAAATCTCAAGATTTTTAAGACAATCTTGAGATCTTTCGGGACAATCTTGAGATTTGTCATAACAATCTCGAGATTTTTCATAACAATCTTAAGATATTTCAGAAAGTATCAAGATTTTTTAAAGTAATGGAAAGATTTTTTCGAGACATCTCAAGATCAAGTCAAAGCATCTTAAAAGATTTAACAAAAAAAAGTTCATGGAGATAAAATAGTGCCCCATACCTGGAGATGTTAGCAGTGCAGAAACCCACAGTTGGGCGTCGTAGAACACATCTCTGGTGGCCTCACTGAAGACGTTTGGAAATGATCTCAGCTCCTCCTCTGTGCTTGCGTTAACCGCCATCTGAACCTCACAGTCCCCTTTGGTTTCCGATAACCAGTTATTACAGATGAAGTAATACCTGCATGCAAACAAACACAATATACTAGTATATCAACGGTATTTAGGTCATGTATTCTCAATTTTGCTACTTATTCCTCACATACAAAGAACATGATATTCAGACCTAGGTTGCTTGGATTCTGAGGATGGGAATAAGTAGGAGAAAACATATCGTTTTTGATGGTGTGTTCTTTTTCTTCCATGCAGACAATGGTTTACGGAAAAAGCTGGGCTGTGCACAGGCCAGGCTACCTTAACCTGCTACCTAGACTAGCCCCAATTCTTTTTTGTCACTGGCACAAATGACTGTGGGGCGAGCCCCACCTTACCTTACCTAGTTCCATCCATGGGGCAATGGTATAATATTGTATGCAAGTAGCTCGACACAAGTCTAAAGGGAAAACTTTTTGCATTTTTCCAAAAATTGTGTCTTTCTAGTTATCTATATGTAATACAAATCAATACTCTAAGTTGTCTAAGGCATTGAAACCTCACGTGTCATCTGTGTCGACATCCCTGACGAGAACTGTTCGCAGGAACCAGGATGACGTGTCGCCTTCCCCAGAGTTATCGTGCCAGATGTGTAATGACGTCAACTCTCCCAGTGACTCTCGCACAGGCATGATGAAATGTAAAGTACTTCCACGCACCAAAGCCTGGAGTGATAGCAATGGTATATTATCACGGCCTTTCACGTACTTTGATATATGGCTGAAAGGTTTTATTCAACGTTTTCTCTGTGACAAAGTACCTTTGAAGCAAAACAAGTATTTCTCACATTGTTCCCCTTTAAAACCAACAGAATGAACAGAAAAGGCTTTGCATGGTTCTGTCTCCAAAAATGCACAAAAGACTTTTTCCCTCTACAGCATCAAACTTAGACAAAATATTGCCAATTGTTCACTTTGGCAGCGTTTTTTTGTTCGTTTTTCGTCTCCAAAGGAGCAACGAAAGTAAGCTACGACACGACTGTTTCATAGTAATACTGGAGAGCTGGGGGACATGTTGACACTGACCTCTCTTTTTGGGTTCAATATCTTGATCGGGGTCGTGCCCTCTGACCCGTACAGTTGGAGGCCGACCCGTGACGTGGTGCCTGCCCCGAACATTGACCCGGTGGTGACCGTGAGTTGATAGACGTGAGGTGCAGGCATCCGGTCAGGAGGGATCAGGCTCACATCGTGAAGCTCCTTTAGTGGAAACTGGGACCAAACGGTGGCCCGACCGGACTGTTTGTGGAAACGAAAAATAGAAATGTTAACGTAAAGATATACACAAATAATGCTCACCCACGACTATTCTCTTTACGTCTTGTGTAGTTACCTCCATGAAATGTCATGGAGGTTATATTTTACCCTGCGTTGTCTGTCTGTGTGTCCGTCTGTGTGTGTGTGGACAAGAAAACTCACCCACGTCTGGGTGAATTAATTTCATACTTGGTGCGTTGGTAGGGTGTGGTGAAAGCTGGAAATGATTAGATTTTGGGCCCCCTAGCGGCTTTCCTTGGTACTGCAGCGCAACTTCTGGGTTTGCAATCTCGTGTTCTGAACGAGCTATGGTCACGATTTTAAGGCGTTACATAGCTCTTGTGCTCAGGAATAAGTGACATAAGTTTGGGCCCCCTAGCGGCTAGTTTGGGGAGCCAAGCTTTAGTTAGTGGCGCTAGAACCCAACTGTACAGCACTTACCCATTTACGTTTGAAGTCCTTTCGCAGGAGAAGCATGAGAATGATGTACAAGACGAACTCAGTCACCACGATGGAGAACACCATGGCGTTGTCGCTCAGGTTACGGAAGTTCTGGAACGCGTTGATGAAGTTGATGGAGTTTGGTACTGGAAGAGTCATGGTTCCCACCGCGATCCTGGACTCCGCCATGTCACACGTACAGCTGATTGTGCCATCGTTCAAGCGTACTGTAGACTGTTTTAGGTTTGAGAAACCAAGAAAACACATTCAACAGAGGAATTCACAGCTCCCTTCGTGGCGCCTTTTTAACTATCAGGTCACTCATATGATGTGGCAAGTTTTGAAGAAGTAATGATGATATGAATGAGCAAATTATCATGATCCATTTCTTTGACTTACTTGACAATCTTCTAGACTCCACTGCTTTTGACGATCCTTCCAAGACGAACACGCAGCCGCATTCATCTGCAAGTTGTAGCCTTTGTCATCCACAGGACCTGGGCACGTAAAACAAACACTGTCAGGGCTAGCACTAAAAAACATGGTTTAGCACTAACAAACAAACATGGTTTAGCACTAACAAACAAACATGGTCTAGCAGCAACAAACATATGTTTTAGCACTAACCAACAAACTTGGTTTAGCACTAACAAACAAACATAGTCTAGCAGCAACAAACATATGTTCTAGCACTAACCAACAAACTTGGTTTAGCACTAACAAACAAACATGGTTTAGCACTAACAAACAAACATGGTCTAGCAGCAACAAACATATGTTCTAGCACTAACCAACAAACTGTCAGTAACAAACATGTTATAGCACTGACAAACAAACATGGTTTAGTACTACTGTCTTTTCGTGAACTAAAAACAGCTTCAACTACGCGTAAAAGTACACGACTGATGAAAAGACAAAGGGATTATTACACCACATAAAACGCACCTAATTCAAGAACCCCAACGTACAGAAGTCCACCGCGCGCTGTTGTGTTGGGAACGAAGGAGAATGAAAATTCTGTCTCTGCGAACCACGCCTCCAATCCGGCTCCCTGTACCACTCTTTTCTCGGCATACTTTTGAACTGTAGGACGAGACCCGTCCATAATGTACACGTGAAAGACTGCTCGAACATCCCACCAGCTCATGGTGACAATAGGAATGACGTCATCATCCGGGACATGAAAGGCATGGTACGTCATCGTTGTGCCATTGCCTTTTATGGTAGGTGGTGTTTTTGTAGTGACGTGTGGTCGTGCTGTGGTTGGCTGCCCTGTCGTTTTGGAGTGTACCAATGGGAAGTCCAGGTTTAACCGCTGGTTTCTTTGACGGCCTCTGACGTTCATGGTCAAGACCACCACGGCAGACGAGATGTTTTGTCCCCCTGTCAAGTCGCTCCAGGAGTATGGGTTCTTCTTAAAAACAGGCATCTGAAAAAGTATGCATTATTTTACATAAATAATCTGGCAACAGAGATATGAGTGATTCCTATTCATTTTCTGTACATTGTCGATTCTTTAAAAATAGGAATTACAGTAATTGTGTGATAAATACTTGTCATATATATATATATATATATATATATATATATATATATATATATATATATCATAAATGGCAATATTCAACAAATTGTGAGAATATATATTGACAAAAAAAGTAAATTAACAACGATAATGATATACTAGGTCCTACAGATTTTAGTATGAAATGTGCATTGTCACAAAATTTATACACATTCGCTGAATTATACTACTTGGGTGGGAGTGGCTTACCTTAACGCCCAAAATATTTTGTGTCCGCTCTGTGCTGGTCATCGCAGGAATATGTACCACAATGTTACCAGATTCAATCTTGACGTTCTCTCTTGAAATAGGTTTGGCAACAACGAGCGAGATGTCTTCAGTTTCAAATCTGGCCTGATATTCTAGATTCTCAGGCTGCAACATCAGTAGTGTGTCGGCAACCTGGTCCAGAGACTCCACTATAGACAATGCCACTAGTTGTTCCTGGATGGAAATAATACACGAAATAATCGTGCTATCTGTACGTTTCGTACAAATGTGTTGGAACAAGGTGTGTCATATCTTTGTAACACAAAGATAAAGCATCTACACTCACCCCTCATATCAATAAAATAGGAAAATGCTGACTTCCATGTTGGTGTCCATATTTTGAATTTAGATGGATTGTAGCTCAAAATTCTTATTACTTATTCTTTTACTATATTCCTCTTACTATCCCGCCTTAGACATTTTTGTTTGTTATTTGAGAGGTTCAGAAGATCTGTAAATTTCTGGATTTTTTGTAAATATATGATTCAATGCAAATAATGATACCAAATATGAAGACGGACACATTGATGACGTCACTGTAAAACGTTCTATGTTATCCAAAAAAACATGATTAAAAAATGTACATACTGTGTTTACTAGTAAATGTGTCCGGAATTTTTCTAAGATATGACTCAATGCAAATAGGGACACCAACATGGTGACTGACTCAGTGATGAAATCACGTTATCAAGTTCTAAATCATGAAATTATGAACATCCATACCGTATCTTCTCTTTCCTTCTGTTCGTCTCTTAGCATCTTTAGCTGCTGCTTGGGTGAATTGTCAGTAGCCAAGATGTCGATGAGGTCATTTTCAAACAAGTTGTCTACGTGACTTGGAATAGGCACCATAGCCTCTTCAGGCACCATAGCCAGAACAGTAGAAGCTGTCTGCACCATAACTGTAAGGCAATAAAGAGATATTAGGCTTCAAAAGGGTTAATCAGCTAGAGACATTTAGGAGTTATGTCCGAAAAGACTACATTGTTATGAATAGAAAATCGTTCACATTTTGACATTTTGTAAGTACGTTTTCAGCAAACATGAACAAAGAATAGACCATTTTATGATCCATTAAGGTATGGCTATGACCTTTCTTGCTCTGTACTAATCATCCATCCTCTTTTGGCCGATTTCTACAACTTTTTCACTTACCCGAGAGGATGCCCAAGGCATGCTCATACTATACTAACTTCAAGCATTGAAAATGAAAAGAGCTTCAACTATCTTCCAGTAGGTCAGACTTGGTACCTTAGGAAAGGTCTCTTGATACGTAAATGTAATCCACAAACATCACTGAAAGATTTTTTTTGTTGCTGAGATATTCTCATTGAAAGGTTCGCTATAACAGTTCAGATAGACCTACTGAATCAACTAATGATATACCAAAAAAAGTAGTACTTTAGGTAGCAAAAGGTGATGCTTCCCACCATTAGTAATCTCCTTCATGGTGGTTACGGATGCTCCCTGTGATCCTCTGGTGGCCTCTGCAAGCTTCCTCACGAGCTGTGCAGTAGATTTCTGTGAACATAGGAGGTATCTTGATTGGTAGAGAAACCACTTAAAACTGTACAGCGTAAACATTCTAATTTGATACATTACTAGCTACTATTACGTACAACTGATTTTGTTGCTGCAATCACTGAGTTTTGCCGTGCAAAAACATAGAAAATATTGACAGATAACAAAGATTATGTACACATGTATGGGCGTATAGGCATGTCAAACTGAGACATAATTCCTTGGTTGGTGGATGACAACCACTCATATTTAAGTGAAAGTTTATAGCATAACAGTTGTAACAGCTTCTATATAAGCCAAGCGTTGCATAAGAACAATGGCTTATTTCATCAATATAGTACATTCTAGTCGTAGATTCCATGCTATATAATCTAGATGAAAGCCACATGTACAACGAAGTGCTGCATATCTACCACACAGCTACATAATGTTAATACCAGGCATGGACATCGCAACAAATTATTAAAGATCGGATAAAATATGAATCCACCATACCACCATTGTCGACGATAGCGAAGACTTGGTGTGAGCCTGTATGATGTCATTGATGATGGTCGCCATCTCAAGAATGTTGTCTGGTCGTGCAGCTTCCAAAACAGTTCCTTCTATGTCTTGTTCTAACTGATGAAGCTTTGTGAAAAATACAACAAGAGTTGCGTTTATCGATTCTGGTATCTTTTGGTAGAAACATCAGTATTACTGCAATTTAAATAAAGTTTATCTAAAATGCTGAATATCTATTAGAAAAAAAAAGCTAATCTAAAATGATGAATATCTAAGCAGATACCTTTCCTTCAGGACTTTCAGTCGCCCTTTCCAATAATTCAGTGTATGCATCTATTCCCAAAGTATTTCCGGTCGTCTTGTACTGAGGCGTAGTGTACATCTTGCTTTCTGAAATTCATATTAAAACGTAATTGAATTATCATACTTCATCATCTTTTCTCAATCATGAGTCACTTTGCAACCCAATTTTTCTCTGCAATCATTTCAGATGAAAACTTCTCACAACAGAAAGAACAAACAAGAATACCTTCATGGAAATGAAAAAAGGATCCAACTTTAATACTTCCAATTCATAAATGAGTTTTTGACCAATACTTTGACCTTCGCTAGGATAACTGAATAATGCGTCGTAATCTTATGTGGAAACACACATGAACATTAGTAAGAAAAGCAGTTTACCTGGCTGTGACGTCTGCAAGCCAACTGGAGACTCCGTCGACGTTTCTGGAGAGGTGTCTACACGACAGTAAGAAAAGTGACAAGACAGTATCTCATAGAAACTTAGGTATGGAACCTGAATCACCAACAACGAAGCAAAATTGATGCTATCAATAATGAATAACTAATATTCATAAATATCAAAATAGAATTTCTACAACTCTGATGGTGAACCCCGTTGCATTCTAAATCGGTGTTCTACCCTTGACACGTATCTACATAAGGTGACTACACTAGACAAACCGTATAAAGGGATCTGAGAGGCCATCAGTGTATCGTATTTCTGAGAGAGTAACATGGTTCAGTACCCTTACCGGAGGCTGTTGTGGTCTGAGGAACGTTTGTTGTAGAATGACCCCCTAGGTCAAACTGCTCCGGTGTATCCATTCTTGAAGTCGTTGCTGCAATTTAAAATGTAAGAATTTTGACAGAAAAGAAAGTTTTGTAGCTGTACTTGTCTGTATAACACAATATCTCACCATTTAATGGGGCCCATTCAAGCGAAGGTTATTGCCGACAGATTTAAAAAGAAGGCTTCTTTGTCAAACAATACGCCCCCCCCCTCTCCATGACCTCATGATTCTCTGTCATCATGTAGCATCACAGCCTCACCATGGTAATAAAGATAAAGTCTTACAATAATTGGTCAATGATAGCACCTTGTGGCCTTTGATGTACAGTAAAAGCCTCCATAAGGCCTTCCTCCGTGGGTACGCGGAGCGTAGAATTTGGCAAACAAAATCGGGAAATTGGCCATGCTAAAGTACTTGTCTCCCCTAGCCTGCGGCCAAGTCCTCTGGTAGCAAAACTCCCCTGGCAAATTATTCTTACTAATAGTTACTATAATAGGCAGTCTGGTACAATACATCTGAGACTAGTACAGTACATCGAAGCTGCACTTTATATCACTTCAAAGTTGTGAGTTGGTTACCTTCGACATTCTGTCCCGCGCTCAATGTTGTTAGAAGAAGAGTCGGCCAGGACGATGATGAGATATCTGAGAGGCCATCATCAACGACGTCTACATCCACCGGGTACAGGGCTCCTTCAAAAAGATGTCAAATGATATTTCTTTCAAAAGATGAGCAACTTTATATTAATGCTTAAGATAAAGAGCTATCAGTAAAAACATTATTTGAAGCAGAGTACAATTCAACCAATTGCTGAAGTCACGTATCCACAAGATCACGTGTTAATAAGATCACGCGTCTGTAACTCTCGCGAGTTTATGTTCTGAAGTGATTGGTCATCAGTATTGATCCTAAAGAAGGCGACAGTGGTCGATGTGTACATGTACCTAGTACATTTGTGTTGGTTGAAAGTGTAGCATTGTACTGGTGTTGTACATACGAATTATGTAACCTAGTGTAGAACCAAAAACAAAAGAAGGGTGCCATATCAAACAGACAGACTAGACTAAGTTTTCATTAGATGCATAATTGAGATTATTGAAATGATATACCTGTGCTATGTGAACACGTAATTACCCCACTTCGACCATACTCGCTGAAGGCCGCCATCTTGATGACGTATTCGGTTTCTGACAGAAGATTGGTGACGTTGTAGGATGTTTTGTGTCCCTCAACGCTGAGGACAAAAAACAGTGCTACCCACGTTCTGCTAATATTTCTCTAAATTCAAATATAAAACTATAACATTCCTATCTCTTACACAGCCTAAATGCTTAATGCCCGTTCAAAGTCCCATGGCCGAGAGATAGTCCATGACAAAACACTGAATATGTCCTGTCGCAGCCCCGATTTTGTGAAATTTCTGAAGATCTTTTCAAAGGTTCTTGAGAAATTTTCAAAGCATCTTGGGACCTTTCTTAATGTCTTTCAAAGTATCTTGAGATTTTATAAACGTCTCGAGATTACATTAAAACATATCGAGATCAAAGTCAAGACAGCTCAAGATTTACCACAAAATCTCAAGATTCTTTTACTAAATATCAATCATTATTATGTGTTACAGAGAAGTTAAAAAGAATTGCATATGCAAGTTGAAGCTGTAAAGGGCTAAATACATTAGTCTAAAATACTCTACTTGGTCTAATGATAATTTGCTCGCTGCCACACATATTTAGCGCAGTACCATAAAATGACTGGTCGAGAGACATCAGTCTACGGTAAAGGACTAAACACGGGGACGTTTGGCTACGTTTTGTATTTTCTACGCCTCTTCTTAGAATCTTCTCCTTGACCAAGAACGATTTTTGTTACCTCAGCCAAATATTGGCGCTGCCATCTTCGTCTGCAATATCCAGATCGTAGTACATGATGTTTGCCAATGACGCTTCCCATTCCAAGCACATCCACGTGGCACCGGCTGTGATGACGTTCAAACCCGAGGGCGGATCGGTGTCTAAAAATAAGATTGAGAGGAAATCAGCATAATTGTTTATAGTTATAATTGAAAATTAGGTAAAGTCCGGTACCGTCAATGTACTGACGAGCTTTTCATTTGTTTCATTTTCATTCATGAAAAAACAAACAATCTTCTATAGCAAAAATTCTGGCCAGGATTCGTCATGCTAATTTGTGCTTCATTATTATTACTTAATTGCGAATGCTGAATCAATGCAGAGAGCCATGCACAACAAGACAGAATTCAGCCTCTGGCATTCAGACTCAGATATTTGCCAGGTAGTTTGCAATCGGAGAGGCCAATGTCAAGTTTTAAAATGGGCATCGTAGGTCCTTCCTACGGCGCTGCATGGGATGCATGAATATATTCAGCAAGCTGTAGAGGTTTTGTTACTTACCTGTAACAACACTTGTACTGACGGCAACGCTCCTCCCCAGCCTGCTCACAGCCACAACGTCTATGTCATACCGGGTACCAGGAACCAGACCTGTCAATTCACACCTGTCCACGTCTCCTGGCTTTGTTATGAGAGTACTTCCTCCTCTCCCACTGTAGGTGATGTTGTATCCGATGAGCACAGCTTTGGGCGGTAGCCACGAAATGGTTATTGTGTTGATGGTCCAATCTACAGCTTCTAATGACCCTGGAGGGTCGGTTTCTGAAACGATTACAGTAGTTAATCAAAATTATCCAACTAGTCCTTACATCACATTCATATTATAGTACAGTATGCTAGTAGGTGATGGGCAGCCATTATTAAAAATACGAGCAGCGTATGTCATGGGGCTCCACTGTTGACTTATAGTACGTAGCACATTTTATTCGACATATTTGGTTTTGGATGACTCTCATGTCGCTCTAGTTGTGTAAACTGACTTTTGAAAACGATTTGAAACATTGTTGGTGAGTAAAAGACGCTTTCCATATATCTAGACCCACCAACCTTTGTAGAACCGGGACGGGGAAGGGTACAGACTACAAGTCTTTGACCTATAGCTTATACTTCCTGAAAGTAACTTGCACTGACGGTCGAGCCCTCATGTATCATTTATTGCACTACAATTTCAACGACACAATGCAGAGGTTAAACCAGGCAACAGTACTGATAGTGGATGCCAGTTAGTAAGGAAGCATACTTGTTGCAACTGTCAAGTTTGCTTCTGGTCCTTCCTGATGCCTGTAGATGTTTATAGCTGATATGATATACTCCATGCTAGGGATGAGGTCCTCAAACGTCACAACCGTTTTAGTAGTAGGCAACATGTGAGTGAAGACGCTCTCGCCAGTATCACTACGCCTGATCCACACCCGGTAAGCGATAACGAGGGCGTTGCTCGTTTGGATCCATGAGACCTGAAGAGATGTTTCTGTGATGCTTGTCACTTGAAGACCTTCAGGCAAAGGGATACCTTAAAGGAAATGAACGTGAAATTAAAATTGAAATAGAAATAGAAATTGAAATTAAATTAAAATAAAAATTAAAATTAAAATTAAAATTAAAATTAAAATTAAAATTAAAATTAAAATCAAAATTAAAATTAAAATTAAAATTAAAATTAAAATTAAAATTAAAATTAAAATTAAAATTAAAATTAAAATTAAAATTAAAATTGAAATTAAAATTAAAATTAAAATTAAATCGAAATTAGAATTAGAATTAGACTTGAAATTGAAATTGAAATTAGATTTGGAATTAAAATTAAAATTAAAATTAAAATTAAAATTAAAATTAAAATTAAAACTAAAACTAAAATTAAAATTAAAATTAAAATTAAAATTAAAATTAAAATTAAAATTAAAATTAAAATTAAAATTAAAATTAGAATTAGAATTAGAATTAGAATTAGAATAAGAATAAGAATTAAAATTAAAATTAAAATTAAAATTAAATTAAAATTAAAATTAAAATTAAAATTAAAATTAAAATTAAAATTAAAATTAAAATTAAAATTAAAATTAAAATTAAAATTAAAATTAAAATTAAAATTAAAATTAATGATATTGAGCAACCTTCGAACATCTTTGATAAATTTCTAGGTTTTTTGCTGCTTTTTATTAGTTTATTAGTTGTAAAAGTAAAGCACTTGACATACTGTTTAAAGTTGTGCATTGGATTTTGACGTCAAGGCTTTCCGTTGTTCCCACGACCGCCCGAACTGTTACGTTGTATTTTGAATTGCTCTCTAAACCGTCAATGGTGACGTCAACACTATGACTCCCCATTGGCAGTGACGTCATAAGCTCTGTTGGCTCCTGGTCCTCTGCTGAGTGCTGATACCATATATGGTATGCTGACAGATTGGCGTAAGGATACATCCAATGTAGTAAAATGGAATCCGGAGTTTGCGAACTGCATGTTAGGCTCTTCGGCGTTTCCACTGAAAAAGGAGTATTGTTAGTAATAGTAAGCCACCTACATGCCACAGACATTGAAATCCCGCCATTACTCCGTAAAATTAAGTTCCAAAGTCTCTGACAACAATTCCCCTCGATCCAGTTTTAAACGAATCTTTACCGATGTTTCCGAGTCCAAAGCTTTCTAATCTTTCTCCCCCAAATCATGACCAGAACAGAAGATATAGAGACCGGACGTTCTACTAGACTATACTGCATTATCATTGGAGGCCTATAGCTGGACTTGCCATTTGCTTTGCCAGCATCTGCCAAAGGCCATAATATTGCTAACATCCATCAACAACATTATTGTGCTCGTGCAAGGATTTTGTGGAGTTTTCTTAGATTTCTAAACTAAATCCAATACTATGCTACAAGCACCACACCTGAGTCGTTGC
>NC_049996.1:576188-602292 GCF_000003815.2 Branchiostoma floridae
CTTATGTGAAACTCTGGTACTTTCTCGCCAAAGAGACTGCATCGCCGTTCCGATGCTGTAAGTGGCACCAACGTAGTGCCAATGGCTATCATATATAACGGGTTGGGACCATCCGTAGTTGTACCATGAGAACCTTCCATCCCGCCTAACTGAACTGAAATATCGAAATCAGAAAAAAAATGAATCACTAACATTAAATGCTCTGCATGTAAACAAATTAAAAAAATGCCTGACCAGATTAGCTTATAGTTAACTAGGTGGTCAAGTGGTGGCACAAAATCATCGTGAAGTTTTCCGACAACGTTTGACCCATTGCTGACGTCAGGCGTAAAGAAAGTCACGTGTCCATGGCTATTGGGTCCAACAGCTTAAGAAGACTATAAGCGAGTCTGTCGGAAATTTCTTTTCATTTTTTAGTTGGAGTACAGTTGAATTCTTCTGGATGTGCTTCATAACTAAGAAACGAGAAGAAGCCGAACAAATGTATTAGAATAGTTTTAGAATTTATGCTTTAGATTAGTCTTAGAAACCATGTTTACTGCATTACTACCCTTTGTATCTATATGCCTGTACTTAGCCCAATAGGGCATGAATGTGCAATAAAGGCTATTACTATTACTACTATCTAAACATAGCTAATTGGCTTTGTCTTTGCGTGGCATTGCACAAATTTACCTCATGTGGAGCTTAAAATTCCATAGCCAGAAGAAGCTCAGTACGCTTTCCGGTCCCTTGTATGCAAACAGAGGTCCTCTGCCTTCTCCAGTAGGGTAGATGTGGGCCAGTATGGTGTAGGCGTACCGCACGTCCAGCTTGCCGTTGTTTGTAATGTTGATGTATGACGCTTCAGGGCCGCTGAACAAGAAAGCCTGAGATTGTGAACCTGTGGGACCCTCCACCAACTCCGTTCCTGAAGCTATGCCGTCATTTCCGTTTCCGGTAGCATCCGTTGCACCATACTGTTCGTTCAGCGGCCACCGACCCACGGGCTCTAAAGCAGAATCTACTCAATTTGAGACACAAATGAAAAAAAAATTAAAATCCGTCAATCCTTTTTTGGAATCCTTCCAAAAGGGTCTAGAACAAGCCGCTACAGATCCAAAACCACCAAATGATTTCCCCACCGTCAAAAGCTACCTGCCACCAAACAATAAGACTAAAGGCCCAGAGCAGAAGATACAAATTAAAATGAAAGTCGATAGAAAACGACCGTCATCTGCCCAAGACCTACTATACCACAATGAAATCAATATCATAGTATATCAAGGACAATAGATACAAAAACCGGAACGTTCTGGATGAGACGCAGTGTCAAGGTCACACAATAATACATCCATTTTTCATAGATGTAAATATCATACAGACCTTCACATCAAAACAATAGCTTCCGTGAAACTCCCTACCTAATGCACTGGCGGTCCGCTGAGTAAGATAAACTGATTGTAAGTCAAAGGTCGAAATCTGACATAAAAAGAATGTAGAAGTAACTTACGGACTACCAGTCCCGCCCTCATGGCAATATGGTGGATCCATGACAGTGGGTGGAACATGACGTAACGGGCGGCGATTGGACCGCTGTAGTCTGACAGCTCATGCCTCACGGGTACGTCACCATCCGCGATCCCAGGGAACACCTGGATAAACATGACATCACATCCGTTACTGACGTCACGTATCCGTGCAGGGCACGTGGCGTAGGATTACAACTCACCACCATAGATGACTCACTACATTGCTATCGGGACACCATTGTATTTGTAGAGGTCTACTCCGAAATAGGATTTACCGCCCGGGTCCAAAATCACGCACATTTTCGCTACATTATGTTCTCGCGAGAACAGATCTCAAAATGGCGCCGGAGTTTGGAAAAAGTTAGAAGAGATCAAAAGCTTTAATATACATATAAATTGCCAGATGAATGACGGAAATGTTAACGTAAGCAAGATATGTTATAGAGTACGATCAATAGTGTTTACAATCAATAAAAGTATAAACAATTTTGAATATGTCACAGTTTTGTAAGTTTGAAAATAATGTGAATCCTTGTAGTAGTAAAGTGCATAATGCCATTGAGTGGCTGTAGACCTACAATGTCACAGAGAGATGGTAAGAATGCACTTCTTTGATTGAAATAAATTTTGCATGGTACTTACTACCGTCAGCTCGTCGTCATCCTTGTAGACGACCTTGTCGCCATTGTCTGCCCCGTATGTGATGTAGTATGAGGAAACCCACTGAAGAGAAATGCTGCGATGACACGGACATTTGTTCCTTCCCTGGGTGACGAGCGCTGTTACAAAGTACGTCTTCTGAAGATCCACCTTCAGCCACTGGTTAAGATCTGCTTGTCCAGGAGTCCAAGCACCTGAAAGTTAAAATGAAAGAGATCTCAAACCAGTTTAGCGCAAATTCACTGAATGAAAAGAGAAGCAAATTTTGAACTGGTAGCGACAGAGAAGACAGACGCTATGTATAATCTTTATAGGTCAACTGTTCGGGGATATTCCCTAGCTGTTTTCGACAAGTACATTGTACAGTGGACCAGGGCCTATCGTCTTGTCCTAAGGACTGCTAACGTTCCAGTAGCATACATGTTGGTCGAGAGACACCTTCAGCTTCTACCGCGTCGTGTGCGCGCGATAGTGGCACGTTCGAAGGGCTGTTGTATCAACTAATAGATATAGATACAGTCGGATTCAAACACACAACTTCTTGGTCCAGAGGAAGATTGGACTGCGAACGCTATGCCGTATCGTACCTGCTAGGGACGATGTCTCTTTGAAGTCCAGTACCCCGTTGGCGGGTCCATGGAAGGAGCTATACTGTGACGATGCCGTCATGATGGGATGACGAAATGCGTCTGCAATGAATGAATTTTAGTACAAAACGTAAGTACGAACCTTTAGAACAAACGTTAGTACAAAGATAGGTAAAGGATATTTCATATGGACAGAGACAGATTTAAGCACAAGTGAACTGTCCTTGCTCACCACATTGGTTGTCGAGAAGTGCCACACCCCCATGTATCGTCCATGGTTGACTGGACCAATCAAACACGTTGCCCCCAATGCCACATCTACGGCGGGTGAGATCAGCTTCCCCCGGTGTAAGTATATAGTTCCACACGTTGAAGCATGACAGGTCAGCACCATTGTAAGCCTGGATGGGGCAAGATAGACCAACATGGTATATAGTTGTTATTACCTTCGTCACGAAGGTTATGTTTTCCGATCTGTGTGTATTCATCATGTGTCTGTGGACATCGTTACTCGGGAAGTTGTAAATGGATCATTTTTATATTTCGCAGTTGTCGGCTAGACATAGGATAACGTCGATTGCAACCCTTCTTTAGACTTTCCATAATGATTATGCATAATGTTCTGTTTTCAAGTAATCGCAATACGCTTTGGTCATAGATTTTGAGTGGTTGATAGGTCTTGAGGTTTGGGGTCCCTAGCAGATATTTTGAATCTGTAGTGGGCCTTTGGCATAGATCATGTTAAAGAAATAGTCTATCTTTAATCTCGAGTTGGTAAACACTTGCCTCTGATTCATTGAATGACCCTCCGAGAGATCTCTGCCTTTGGGCGAGAATCCAGGTGCCACCTGTATGGATCACATGACCGCTGGCCAATCCGTCGTCTTGGATTACTTGCTCCCCATCCACGTAGAAAGACCAGCGACCGTTGTGTGAGCCTTTCCAGGTGAAACACACCGTGTGACATCTGCCGTCATGGACGTCAAGATAGATCTCGTCTGTAGAAGTTCCATTTATAGTGAGCTGAAACAGAACGGTCAATCAATCAATCAATCCACCGATCAATAAATCAATCAATCAATCCACCGATCGATCAATCCACCGATCAAACGAAAGAAATACAGTTGATATGATTGCAAAGCATATCAAATATATCTTTCAAATCTTATCAAACTCATTGGGACTTTAAACGATGGAAACTGTATCTCTGTTATGCACTATGTCTGACCCTTCCCTCTCCCCTCATGACCTCAATGAAAAGATTTGACCTTTCATGAAAAAACAAAGGTTCACACATGGGATATGTTTTCATCCCGCTTTACATTGTCGTACAAATTCGCTTAACATTCCTGTTTCTTTGTTTTGTACTTTTGCACGAGAAGACATTCAGCAATATGAGCATTCTATTTGAGTCAAACTGTTTTCTTCCTGTGGACAAAATTCCGTTTGATTTCGTAATGACGAGAAATGTGGTACCGCGTATTCCCCATGGGCATTGCCAGAAAACACCATCTCATCTGTGTGATTAACAGAGGCGGCGTAGCTGAACAAAGTCCCGACCGATGTTTTTGAGGTGCGGAGCTGTAGACACGCCGTGACAGTGTTGAGCCGAGCCGAAGTCACCGCGTTCAGTTGAGCATAGTTGCTGGTCGAAGGCGGGTCAGGGAAGGTCATCTTCTTCAAACAACACCCTGGTTTAATGTCATTATGAATACCATTAATACTTTCTCAACGAGCATTTTACCGAGGAATGTGTTGTTGAGAATTTAAAACTTTGCAAAATAGCAAGGTAGGGCAAGGAAGACGTGGGTGGACAACATAAAGGTCTGGACTGGCCTAGGCACTGAACAGCTCATCAATGAAGTATCACCGGGCAAGTTACGACAAAAGCTAGTTGTGAATGCGGTTGATAGTAGTAGATATTAATTGAATCATTACGTAGAAGACACTGTTTAACCAGTATTTTTAGCAGAATAGAGAGGGCAAGAGTTTACGTCTAACCAGTATTTCAGCACCAAGGAAAGGTACGACTTAACGTTTTAACCAATATATCTGTAGAAAGGCAAGGGTACGAGTTTATGTTTAACCTGTACTTCAGCACCAAGGAAAGGTACGACTTTACGGTCTACCCAATATATCTGTAGAAAGGAAAGGGTACGAGTTTATGTTTAGCCTGTATTTCAGCACCAAGGAAAGGTACGACTTTACGTTTTAACCAATATATCTGTAGAAAGGAAAGGGTACGAGTTTATGTTTAACCAGTATTTCAGCACCAAAATTTCTGAACCATAGAAAGTGAAAAAGTTCACTGATGTACGGAGAGTACTTACCGGCGTAAGAGAATTGTGCAAGGCCTACCAGTACGGCCAAGACTTGGAGGAATCTACCCCTCATGGCTGCAGCAGTCGTGTTACTGATAAACGTTGATAAAAATCCATTATGTGAAGGCTAAAACGTCATCATATGGAGATACCACGTCATACTACTGTTAGTCAGTCTACCACGTCATACGGATACTATGAAGACGTTTTGACATCGTCTGTATGTGACGTGAATGGATATTGCAACTTGTAGTTTGGCAACGTTTGCTTGGAGCGTTGTTTTTGGTCGAACAACATAGCTCGAAAATGGACTGAAGATATCGTTATAAAACTTTATTTTACACCTTTATTTCAAGTTTCGTATGCAGTGTGTAGATACATATTTCAGTCCTTAGCAGGTAAGCACTTGAGAGATGGAATATATTAACAATAAAGTATGCACAGGATTTGGAAAATTGTTTAATAAGTATGGGATTATCCTTATGTTTGCTCCAAGACAGAAAAAATGCGTATTTAGCTAGAGTGATATAAACGTTTGTAAGAAAGAAGTAAATGCTCTAACGAAAATTCATACTGAAAAAAAATGAAATGTGCTTAGGTCATTAGGCATTTACACAAAACGAAAACTTTACCCCTTGTGGGTTTTCTTGATACTGCAGCATAACCTCCGGATTTTGTGCCCAGTTAACGATAGTATTGCTTTCACGCAAATAAAATGTCGAGTTTGTTACCATGGAGTTCTCACGTATGCTAGAACGTGCCGTATTGTGGGACACGCCCATGTGCCACAGCGTGGGGCACGCCCTCTTTCATGTATGGTGACATATCTTGACAGAAGAACAGTTTTTCTCGGAACTTTACAAAAATGCTCATTAATAATTCAAACATGAAGCACTATCGGACCACAGTCACAATGGTCTAATTCCAATCGACTGAAATATAACAATTCGCAAAGGGTAGATGATACCATGAAAATGGCCCGTTTGTCTTCAGATGAATTGTCACACGCTTAAGAGTCATGTTATAACGTAGTGCAAATATCGTTTGTAGCGTCTGTTGTTTGAACAAGTACGAGTTAACGAAATCTAAATGGCAATGCAATACTCTGCATGATATAAACGTAGGAAACTAGGCGTATAAACCATTTGTATTCTATGTATGCTATGTAAACAACTCCGATGAAGAGTCAGAAAATTAAAACCAAAATTCGAAGTCTTTGTTGAACAGTAAAACTGTAGGTCTAGTAGTAGTACAATGTCAACTATTATAATTCCACTGGATACCATGAAACCGTCAAATTAGAATAACGATGAAATATATTACAGCATATGCTACTGCTTACATTAGTTTTCAAGATGCGCATATGTATTTAGCTTTATTAACTGTTCATGAGTCCTATGTATAGCGATGTAAAACATTCATGTCTAGATCACTCTGAATGTGCTGCCTGAGATCCAGTTAAATCAACTTCAACTGAAAACGAAAATTCCTTCCTACCACGTTAAAGTTGTGCGTAGAATTATCTCCCACAAGAAATCGTAAGTTACAGACAGACAAAAGTTCAAGTGTATAACTTAAGGTGAGATCTTGCTGGCTGGAAAGAGGTAAGTCGTGGTGTCTCTGTATTTTCTAAATGGAATGTGCGTATCATTGCCTTTATAATAGAAGTATCATCATGCAAAATGTACACGTATGACTAAGATACAACAAAGCCCACAAAGATTCGTTTTTGTCGATGAAACTAGCACCCCTTAACGCTCATCTCAGTTTGCCTACAGTGAAGTACATATGCCACTCCTAGATTACAAGTTTTACTTCCAAGACGGTGTATGTAAACAGAGAACTCTTACTTGGCTTACCTGCATTCAGTTCAACGCGGACTGACCACAAACCAGACCGCTACATAAACGCACTACGAGACGAGTTCCAAAGTTCCCTTTGCATGGTAACTAAGGCGTTTTCTCCACAATATTGGTCTGTTTCATGAATTATTCAGTGACTGCAGTGTCAAAATGGCTCTATGACATAAAAAAACTGAAAGAGCGTCTTTTGTTCAACGTCAACAACGCATGACAATGTCACGTATCTTCGGATTGTTTTGCATATGTAGGTGAGGTTTCGAAGATAGCAGGGAAAGTATCAGTTTTGTGATGTTCGCATCATTTGTATGGGTATAGATTTACCAAGAGAGAGATGAAAGAGTTTCAAAAGGGGGCTATGAATTGTTTGCAATGTAAACAAAAGTTTGAGACATTTCAAAATTGACGATTTTTGTGATAGGGAGTAAATGGCAAATGTTTGGGCTCGATGACCGCCATTTGTAATGGTTCAATGTGTTAATGGGTATGCATAGTTACGTACGTTCTGAGTAACATGACCGTGTCTATCAATACATTTGTGTATGTGATGTTTGGGTTGTCATGCGCTTGCGCACGATCTACACATAGCACTATTTACATATGTTGACAAATTGAGACAGAATCCGGGCGTGTCATCACTATCTACGTTCATCCCTATACACGCATAGCAGTTATATGGTTATTATTTTTCATTCGTATTTATTGAGAGTATCCTGGAGTATTCAGGTTCGTGACATATTGGATAAAAAATTTCGGGCGAAGTTTCATATCTTTGCTGGTTTTGGTACACGACTCTCGTTTTAACTCTTTATATGATAAAAACCCCTACGTTTATTTATTTGTTTATCTATTTATCTCAAAACTAGTAGTGGGCATGGCGTCGTCGGCCCTTCGACTAGCGCCCAGTGGTCAAAGTAAAGTGGTGGTGTGTCCACAGACGATGTACGTTTTTGTGCAATATGTTGTTCCTTCTCTATGTTGAATGCACATAGTCTCCTGAATTGCCCTTAGTCCATAACAAATCATTACAGCACGTGTGTAGTAAACCATTGATTTCGATTACGTTGATTACGAAGTATGTATACGCGTACCTGTGTCGAACCAAATATGGAAACCTGGGCTTAAACAATCACAGCACGTCGAATCTCCGGGCCACTCCGTGTCTCTGGACCAAGTTCGTATCCTGGACTCTGAACAGGATTGGTTTGTGAGGGGCGTCAAGGAGGCTATCTACATTAGGGCACATCAACCCTCATTGAACCGTGATGGTGGCAGGTTTCGCCTTCCCGCCTTTTATGATTCGCTGCTACCTGACGTCATCCGACGACTTCCGGATTAGTGCAGCGAATCATTCATCTGATGAAGGTCGGAGTATTCGGCCGAAAATTTATGGTGAGTTTCTTTCTTTGCGTTGGAACAAAGTTTAAACTGTTCACTATGGAATTTACCAACACAGATGAGCTTTCATTCGGCAATCACAGCTTGAGGTCCTGTCAATCACCATGATTGCCGACGACAAAGGAGCGCGTTTGGTATATCCAGGGTGCGCTCTTGTTTAAAGTGCTTTTGAAATAGAAGCAAGCACATCTGGGATGTAGGTCTATCCCAGATGTGCTTCTATCCCAAAAGCGCTCCTGGGATGGAGTACATTTAGGATAGGTCATATACTGCTCCGAACCTCCAGAAAGTGACTGGCTGCGGCCGGAGTAAAACGGCAATTGGGGCTGTCCTTGGTACTGAAATGGGGGTGCCTGGTCCCTACCGTGTGGGGATGATATCGCTGTGCTATCTGGATAATCAGGTGAACTTTGATAGTCTCGTGCCCAGAACACCTGAGAGTCGACACTGCATAAATCAAACAGTGCCCTGGGTACGAGACTGAGAAGGGCTTGAAGTGACCTTTACAAATGACCTCAAGGTTTGGTCGAGAGCGCCAAGGTTTGAAAAGTGTCTCTCAATATAAAAACAAGACAAAGGAAACATTAAACAGATTTCGGTGTCGAAAGCTAAGCAGTACTTCAAAGATTGTCATCTCCGGCCATCTGCGTTTACTAAAAAGAAGGTGAGTTCAAACAAAAGTTGGTACTAGTATGTGAATATGCACCCTTATATGGGAATTGTTGGGAGGGGGGCGAAACGTATGTTTTAGCATAGCATGTATATAGCACAAGCTTTATTCTGCTTTTGAATTGAGGATAAACTTGTTAAGCCGCTTCAAATCATTCTTTATGACAGTTAAGAAACTCAGTTTTTACAAGACTAGTATCAAAACATTAACGGATGGATGATCCATCAAAATAACGTCATGCTTATGACTATGTTTTGATATCTGTGGTATTGGTTGCTAAGGAGACTAGTTGCTTAGCAGCAGTTGCTATGTAAATAGACACAATGCTACTAGTCTGGAAAGGCTATTCTGTCAAAACATAACTGCCATACTGCTATGACAGACACTTTTTATAAATCATTAGGAAAATTTGTAAAACACGTCTGGACATGTGTTAAGTATGGTCGAGAATGTCGAGATAAGAACAGCTTACAAATTTGGGGCCTTTACATTTTGCCTTTAGGCATAGTTAGGCAAAGCAGGCATAATTCATACTAATAAGCCATTTCACAGAGATCAGGGTGCATGTGCGACGACAGGAATTCTAGGTATTATGTCAAAGCTCAGTGTGCAACCTTAAAATTTTACAGTTGGAATACAGCTTTTTCCCCCCACACATACGTGCGTAAACTCTTGCATTTATTTCATAATACAACAGTTAATTGTATTGACATCCTGTCAATAGTGTCAAGAGGATTTTTATTGACAGGAATATCTTGTCAATACCATGAACCTATAGAAACTATTTCTATTGATATCAAAATGCCTCAATAATGTGTAGATTGCCAAACAGTAACTTTCTATTAAGTAAGTTAATAGTAAGTTGACAGTAAGTTTATTTTTGATGCAAGATCTTGGTTATACATATTTAGGCACATCTTGTATATGTGACACACACAGACCAGGGTTGCAATTTCTGTCTTCTATCATGTCATGGCAAAAAATTGTAATAAACAAGACTTGGTTGCTGGGCAAGCTCCATTCTCTATGACGCACACAGACCCTTTTATCAAAATTACATTTTATGAACACTTGGATGGGCCTCTTTTTATGTCACAACAGTCTGACGAGCCCTTTTCATGCCCAGTGACACATACTCCGGCTTGCAAGTTTTCTCACTGTTTCTGCCTGAGAAGCAAAATGAAGACTTTTATGAAAATAGCTGCAGGTAAGTGGAACTATGAAATGCCTCCATAAGGTTCCTATAGAAACTTCTTTTCCATTCAGGTCCTGCATGAGTTTCAAGCCATGACGGCATGAGAGCAAGGACACAGCAGAGATAATGTCCTTGTCCATTCTCACCCTTATGCCTCTAGGCCTATTAGGACCTGTGAGTTGTCAGCCTCTGTCCTTGTCCCAAGATGATTTATTGTAGTGACCATATAGTTTCCCTGCAAACTGGAAATGCGGTAAAAGTAAGAGGTAAGACAGATAGTGCAATGGCCGAGTGGGTAGAGTGTTCGCCTTGCATCCTGTAGGTCGTGAGTTCAATCCCAGACCAAGTCAATAATAACCAAAGACTTTAAAAATGGTACATGCTGCTTTCTCTGAAAAAGAGTATGGGAGTTAAGGACACATCACTACCAGCTGACTACCCTCATGCTGTAGTGGCTTGCACAAAAGTGTGGCCCATGGGCTACAGAAATGGAGATGGGCACCACCGTAAGCTTCTGTCATCTATGTACGGGAAACTTTAGCTTAACTATAGGTAAGGGGACGAAGCATACCATCTCCAATTGTTAAAAAATTTAATGCAATCCTTTCCTCTTCTACAGTAGTTTTCCTGGCTGTGTTGATAATTCACTATGTGGACTGCTCTCCATGTAAGCCCCCTCTGGACCAAGTGTGCTCTTGCAAGGATGGACATCTAAACACCAGTGAGACATGTACTGTGTGTGCATGCTCTCAGAATGGGGACTATGGGAAATGCAGGAGTGAGTACCTCCCCTTTTCTACATTTGGTTGACTGCACACTACAGTCAAACCTGTATTATTAGTGGCCACATTTGCATAGTGACCGCCTGGCACTTTTTGTCGGATTTTTCCCTTTGACCTAAGCATTAAGAAATAGTCTATAGCAGCCACATGATTTCCGGTCCCATACATGTAGATATAGGAACACTGCCTACTGTGACCATACAGTGGCTGTAATTGTCACCCTGCACTGGGTTTAGAATCGTAGTTTGCGAAGATTTGGAGTTCCCAACAGTGGACCGGATGTTGGACCTATTGGAAAATGAACAGATTATATGACCAGGCATTCACACGTTAATGGGGCTTAATCGGTGAAAGAAAATAACAAAGGAGAAGCAGAGTAGAGTCTATAGTCATTTCTACCAAGTTTTACAGTCCGTCGGACAGAGGCAGTTAGTCTTGTAGGATTTTAAAACACAAGTGGGAGTCGAATACTCCACAAAACAGATTTATTATTGTAGCGGAATGGACCATTGTATTGACCATTGTATTGAGTCCATTCACAAGTTTTCACATACTGGACCTGAATTTTCTGTACCGGTACCCACCATTAGTCCTTTGTGTACAGGCAAAAATGGTGTGCTTTACTTCAAAAGGTCTTGTTTCACCTCTCCACCACAACTTCATGTCTCAGTGAATATTTGTTTCCAGTACATTAATAACAGTAAATGTACTGGAGAGATTGTTACAACTGCAAACATAAAACACCACAAACCTCCCCTTTTCCTTCTGCTATTCTATATCAGATTTTATCATATATATTATTTGATACAAAATTCCTGAACAAAATGAATTTATGGTACTGTACTAGATAGTTATATTTATACCTGCTACAGTAACTGTTACAACATCATCTTACTCGTAACCTTGGAGTGTCCTTCAAGTCTCATCAAAGTGACCTTCGGGTATTGTTAGGTGGTGATCAGTAAGAAAAAGAGACAAAAAAGAGGCCCAGGAAAGCAATACAATAAGGTTTTCATCCATCCATTCATTCATCCGTGAAAAGTAGAATGCTGAAGTAAAAGGTACATGGACAACACCCAATGTTGTTTGATGCCATGTCATGGGGAATTGATAGGCATACACAAAATGATACAGTGAGAAAGCTTTTACCATATTGTCTTTTGTTCATTCATTTGAACATAATCCACACATTGCTTTATTGTAACTACTGCTCAAGGTGTGAAATATATACTGTAACTACACTTGAATTTGAAAAAGAATCTAATTTCTCTGTAGGTTGGAAATAGAGTTTTCACTTCAAGTCCATTATTAAAACAATAAATAGGAGTGCACAGCATTTTTTGCAGCAGTTTTAAGTTTGCAGTGAATGTGTCACTGCAAAAGTGGCCATTTAATAATTGCAAAAATGTCTGCATATACAGTAGTTTTGTGTAGGTAACATTCAAGACAAATTTTACCTGTTCTTGGTACTGAAACATCATCAGCAGTATCAGTGCACTTTTCATGGTACTGAAAAACATCAGCAGTACCACTGCACTTTTCATGGTACTGAAATACCATCAGCAATATTATGAAATACATTTCATAGTGCAGAAACAACAGTGTCCTATTTTTGTCTCTCATACTCATAAGGTCAGAGTACTTTGTTTTGTTCTCAAACACTTTCTTTATTATCAGTCATATTTTTGTGGTATTTGTAATGTATAGGTTGTTACAACTTGATTTTGCCCAACAGTCCTTTCTTCATCTTTTTAATGTCACATGAAATGAAATTAACATCAACTGTGCTGCAACACAGTTAGATCCTTCTACAGTCTTCTTAGGAATTCAAGTGACCAATCAAAACAATGACGTAAATGGACAATTGATGTCAGAAGTTTGTCAAATCATTCAAAGTGTCATTTTTCTTTTATCACAGCATCCCAGTGGTTGAGCATTCCCACTTCCTGGATAATAGAGCAGAGCAGTGGTTCTTCTACAGTGGACTTTGCTTGGAGTGCATTTGATGGCGACCTGTCCACAGTTTGGGAGCCCATGGGCCAGCCGGAGGGTTATGAACACTGGGTCATACTTGATCTACAGACCAGCTTCATTATTCACAGAGTGACAGTTACTAATAATGGGGATGGTGTCCATGACATTGTCAGCTTTATCATGGAAAGGTACTTTCACAATACCAATCATTATGTAATGTAGAGAAAATGATTTTGACTTGATATAGTATTAATGTACACACTCGCATGTGTATACACATGCAAGTGTGTAAGATGCATGTTTGTATGTGTGACTGTGTCTGTTTGCATGACACACAGTGTATGTAATGTTACATTGCAATTTTTGTTTGTATGTGTGTGTTTGTGTATACAATGTATGTGTACAATGCATGTTTTCATGTGTGTGTCTGTGTGTGTGATATGATATATTGATTCAATATTCAGAAGTCATATGTCTGTATATTTCTTTGAACTCAATGTAATGTTTGGAATTCATATACCCTCATTGCTTCTTAACTGACATATCTTCACCAATATAAAATGACACAGTAATGACCTTCCTATGTACTCTAATCTGTTTTAATTTAGCAACAGATATACTCACATAGATTATCATGTTCAGTGTGCATGAATATCAAGTTTGATCTGGCAAATTGGATTTTTTTCTATCCTGATTTATGTTTTTATGTTGCAGTGCTGATGCTAGTCCATATGTATGGGACACTGCTTACACCACAGACACAGTCCTAGCTGGGATTTCCATGCCTCAACACTTCAAACTTCACTTTGTGGGTCGATACATGAGGCTCAAAGTCAACACTCAGAGTAGAGTAAGGCCAATTCTCAGGGAACTGTCTCTCTATGGCAAAGGTAAGTTTTTATTACATCTTTGTTTGTACATACTTCATTAGTGCAAATACTAATTTGTTACAATAAAGGATGCAAACAAACAAAAAGATTAGTTATTGTTCATTGAGTAAAATAATCTTAAGGCAATCTATGATTTTGTATTTTGTGTACTTCTCCCGGCCCTAGTTTTTGCTGAACTTAAACAGGAAACACGAACGTTACATTTTATTTCTAAGGCCCTGTAAAAATGTACATACTATTAGATTGAAACAAATTATGTAGCTACAGTCAAACCTGTAGTGTGCTAATCTACATAAAGCCATTGTCACATAGCAGGAAAATTTGGCTGGCAAATCTACTCTTCTTAAACTTGTGATATTTTCTAACAATTCCTTGTGTATCTGTTTCTGATAGAAAACAATGGAGACCCTGAGTCACTGCCATGTCCTGTTCTGAACACTGGCTGCATCGTCAGTGACATGGCTGGAGAAACGGCTCCCCCTGGTGGCCAAGACTGCTATGTCACTGCCGACATTCATGAAGGACTGCGAAGGTACTTTTCTCTGTCTTATATATGCGCACTGTTGCTGACTCTGTAGTGTCCTGATGACACATTAAATACATTGAACGAGAGCTATCTCCAGAAGTCAGATAACATTAGAGTGTGTTTAGCATTGTAAGGGAAGATGTTACTGTCTAGCTTGAACATACAACCAGGGTTGTAGCCAGCCTGAAATCATTTTCCGTCTTCTTGATTTTGAATGGAAATCCTATCAAGTGCCAAAAGCGTGGGACATTGCACGATGTTCCTAGGGGGTTCGGGGTCCCTGAAAATTTTTTTTAAATCTAGACCTTCTGAAACGCTATTTTCTTCATTCTGAGGTGTAAAGTTTGCTGGTAGACTTAGCTGTATAGTGACATCTGTTTTGATGAAGAATTACACAAGGGTTTCAGGCTTTTTTTTATATCTTTACATGTTGATTTTTGTCCATCACAGAGGACGGAATGGGCAATTTTTTTTTCGTCCCCAGCTGCAAAATTCTGTCAAAGATCGGGTGCTGGCTGCAACCCTGCATACAACCCAATATCTTGGTTTGGTTTGGTTTGGTTTATTTAGATCTCCATTAGTGAAATACACTAGTCTTCCTGGAGTCCATCTTGCTTACTTAGTATCATCTAGTATAACTAGTTCCAGCAATTTAAATGTAAACAATGCTACATTCTAGTGCTATGGTCACATTTACTCTGGTGCCCATAGGGCGTGTAATTCTAAAGCCCCAAATTTTTCCTGGTGGACTGCTGGATACTGCTGGGGCCAGTTCCCAGGTTAATCTTAACTGGGAGTTGAAAAATCTGGGAGCTTGCTCATGCCCAACAATGACCCGATAACCGTAGGGTATCCTACGAGGCCATCTAGGGGTTATGCCTATAGTGCACAAAAAAGCAGCCCCTGAACTACCTGGTGGAATCCCTTTTTCCAATTGTGCCATTGCTTTGGAAGGCTAAGGGCCTAACTTGCACTTCTTGGTCTAAAGACCACCTGGTTGCCACTATTTTCTGTTTTTGATTGTGTGTTTTTATTGCAGCATTGCTGAACCACTGCAAGTACATCGTTCTGGAAATATTCACTTGCATGGTGATGTTTCAGTCGTTTGCAATGACGAGTATGAGGTAAGAACAAACGAACGAACAGACAACAATATGTATTGGAGTTGTGCATTGTTAATAGGCCTTATCGAACCTTTACTATCTTTAAATTTGTGTAAGATTTGCAGATACCTTGTAATTATTAAATTGTTAAGGCTAGTATAGATTCTTTATTTTGTGGCATAACACTATGTCTCAATCAACCGTTCAGTTGTGTATGAAATGTAATCTTACTTTACACTATGATTGATCTACCAGTTGCAGGTATTGTGGACAGTGCGAGGCTCCAACCAGACAACTCCAGAAGAAGTGATGGATGAGATGCTTCCTACTGACGCCCCAATAAATGATGTTCATCTCACTATACCACCCAAAACACTACCCCTAGGAGTGCATATGGTTCAGGTATGTCCTTGGTGCTGATTGGTCCTTTCTATGTTGTTCCAGTTGTATTTTGTTATAACCATCCTGTCATTGGTTCTGATGGGACCATTCTATGTGTACCAGTTGTATTTTCTCACAACCACCCTGTCCTTGGTGCTGATTGGTCCTTTCTGTGCTGTTCTAGTTGTATTTTGTTAGAACCACTCTGTCCTTGGTGCTGATTGGACCATAATATTTGTTCCAGTTGTATTTTATCACAACCATCCTGTCCTTGGTGATAATTGGTCCTTACTGTTTTGTTCCAGTTATATTTTGTTAAAACCACTCTGTCCTTGGTGCTGATTGGTCCTTTCTGTTTTGTTCCACTGTTGTATTTTGTTAGAACCATCCTGTCCTTGTTGCTGATTGATCATTACTGTTTTGTTCCAGTTATATTTTGTTAGAACCACCCTATTCTTGGTGCTGCTTGGCCTTTTCATTCTTTCTCAGAATTCTGTTAGAGCTATCATATCCTTGATGCTGATTGGACCATTGAATGTTTGTTCCAGTTGTATTTTGTTACAGCCACCCTGTCCTTGGTGCTGATTGGTCCTTTCTGTGTTGTTCCAGTTATATTTTGTTTCAAGCATCCTGTCCTTGGTGCTGATTGGTCCTTTTTGTTTTGTACCAGTTACAATTTGTTAGAACCACCCTGTCCATGGTGCTGATTAGTTGTTACTGTTTTGTTCCAGTTATATTTTGTTAAAATCATCCTGTTCTTGGTGCTGATTGGTCCTTTCTGTGTTGTTCCGGTATTTTGTCGTAACCATCCTGTCCTTGGTGCTGATTGGCTTTCTTTCTTTCTCAGAATTCTGTTAGAGCTACCATGTCCTTCCTTGATGCTGATTGGACCCTTGAATGTTTGTTCCAGTTATATTTTGTTACAGCCACCCTGTCCTTTGTGGTGATTGGTCCTTTCTGTGTTGTTCCAGTTGTATTTTGTTACAACCATCCTGTCCTTGGTGCTGATTGGCAATTTCCTTTTTGTTTGGGTTGTGTTTTGTTACAACAATTCTGTCCTGGGTTTGATTGGTCCTTTCTGTCATTATTTCAGTTGTAGTTCTTACAACTACCATATCTTTTATGCTGCTTTGTTTAGCATATTGTTACAACCATTCTGTCCTATTCCCTAAAATGTTGTTATCAAGTCTGTCTTGAATAAAACTTTTACCTCTTGTATCTACAGTTTCAGGTTCTGATGAAAGTGACAGGAAGAGGCCATGTTTCTGTGTCAGCTGCACAAACCTGGGTGGACTTTGTCAGAGTGCCTGTTGTGTACAGCCTTGGAAGTTCCCTCAGAACTGTGCAGATAGATGGTAAATTAGCTTTTAATGTTAGTTTTATGATTTTTAAAATGATTTTTTGGCATATAAGGCACCATGTGATGTATAGGTATGGATGTAGGAGAAAAAAAGAAAGTGATCGCAATCCAGTTTTAGCTCACTGAGGAGCTAGTCATCAACTGGTTGTGACAGAGAGGACAGATGCTATGTACAGTATTTACAGGTTCCTTGTACCGGGGAAATTCCCCTAGCTCTTTTCCACAAGCACAATGAACAGTGGACCACGGCTTAACATGGCATGTTGTAGTAGTGTGCATGTTGGGTGAGTGACACAGCCAGAATCAAACTCACAGCTTCTAGTTCCCAAAGGCAGGGCCTCCAACCATTGGACTATGCTCGCTACCTCAATTTCTCAGTAATGTTTTTGAGACGTATTGCTGGTTACAATTTGCAAAGTCACCATTTGAACTGAAACACAGTTTTATCTCAAGTCTAAATTTCTATTTTCAGTTCATCGACATTCTATATCAATATTAAGGAAAACGATTTGAACCTAATATATCTTTGACATTGCCAAGAGGTGAGAAGAAGTGAAACCTATTGTATTGGACAAGTGTAGTTTTAGAACCCAAATTTGAAGTACTACTTTTGTATTGTGTGCTTGTACGGCCAAATGGGGGCATTAATGTGCAATATCAAAGATATTGTTGAATCTCAATGACATCTTATAAAGGATGAAGGAGAATTCTTTGTACACAACCAGTGGGTACTTACATAGCTTACGTTTCGATGTCTCTCAGACACCTTCGTCAGAGCTTCTAACTGGAGTTCTGCTTCTCACAGCTATATGTAGCCAATGTAGGTGATGTAAGTACCCACTGGTTGTGTACAAAGAATTCTCCTTCATCCTATATTCTACCAACCTGATGAAACTATTTTCGGACATCTTATAAACTCGTCAGGTGAGGTCGTTGTGAGAGCCGACTCGTCATTTGACCCTGAGGGACTCCTGCCTGCCAGTGGATTCACCTATGATTGGACATGCAGACTGACCCATCTGCCTGGTACCAATGGATTACTTTATCTGCAATCTTTAAGTTAAACTTAGCATGAAAGTTGATTTGGTACATAATTTCACTACCACAAACATCATAGGTTTAGGGTATTCTAGACCAGCTATACAGGACAAGCAGCTATGCATTCCTGATACAATAAAACAAAGCTTGATCCCCTGTCATGGCAGTTTGATACAAAAACAGGATCTGTGTGTTAGATAGTCAAGGTATTTTCCATGACAGTGCTTTTAAAAACTGTTTTTGGCATGGACAGTTATCAATAAGGATCATTTGATTGCTCAGTTAAAATTGATAGTACTTTTAAATATGTCTTGTTTATTGAATCCTTTTGAGCTCTTGCAGAAGATACAGAGAAGTTGTACTCTGATCATAGGTCACAATTTTCCCACAGCTATATACAGTCACCATCATGATATAATCTTTCTTCAGTAAATTCAATAACTAATAATCCTTCTTGACTTTGATTACATTATTTTTACAGCTAATTCAGCGTGTGGTCAATGTGCTACCGGGACGTATGTCCAGGACCCCTCGTGGGTGGTGAGTTCGTCCGGCACGCCGTGGATCTGGGGCGGAGTGACCTATGATGCTGGGAAGGTCTTAGATGGGAACTCTGGCACCTACTGGAACCCCCAAGGCACTGGCCGGTACAGCAACAACCGGAACATCGTGTTGGATCTCCGACTTCCTTATTGTTTGACTCAAGTGGCTCTGAACAACTTTGGTGATGTGGTACACGACATCTCAGCCTTCACATTGCAAAAGTCACAGGTTCGTTTATTGCGCTTAGCAATCATTTTACACAGCTATATGTAGGTACTACAAGCTGGATAAGACCTAACAGTAATTCATACTTTTTTTAGTAACATCCTGATCACACTGGGATTAGGACCCTTACTCTTTTCAATAAGTGAGGTGGGATCTTTTATGTGCTTAACGTTTGGATCTTCTAGATAAGTGTGATGGATCTTAATGTTCTCAACCTTGTAGTTCTTAGGCAAACACAGGACCTCGGGCTTTACGTTCCAGGCAAACAAAATTGTCCCAATATAACATGAGCCAGGTATTTGCATCTAACTTGACTGAGGAAGTAGGAATAGTTGCTCTTCCAGTGACAAATTTACATGTTCCAATTCCATCTCAGAAACTTTAAATTCTAAGTCATGCAATAACCACCTTGCCACTGTGCATAGGTTGGGAGCCCGTACAACTGGGAAGACGTTGTGTCCGTTACAAACGTGCAAGCAGGGACCAACCAGCGTCAGGAGTTTGACAGGTTCCAGGGAGAGGCGCGATACTGGAGATTCGTGGTCACTCAGACCCCCTATGGATGGCAGCCATATTTCAGGGAACTGGACCTCTTTGGAGTCCCAGGTGAGAGAGTTCAACGTTTAGCCTTCATCATGCAAAGGCCTTAAAGAAAGAAAAATGTTGTGTTTCCGGTTTCCCAACTAAGCCAAGAAAAAACTTGCCAACAAACCCTAGTCTTTTTTGGGGTCAACCGCAAGTGCCAGGCATTTAAGGGACATTATTAAAACTTCCAAAAATAGTTTCATCAGGTTGGTAGAATATAGGATGAAGGAGAATTTTTTTTACACAACCAGTGAGTACTTACATGGCTTACATTTTGATGTCTCTCAGACACCTTCGTCAGAGCTTCTAACTGGAGTTCTGCTTCTCACCGATATATGTAGCCGATGTAGGTGGCGCTTTTGCGGTGAGAAAACAGTCCCAAACCTGGCTTAGTTTGTATCCTCCCTCGTCCCGGTTCATCACTGGGGTTGACTTTCTTATCCAGATGGCCTCCTTAATCCACCAAAAATAAAAAAGAATTCTCCTTCATCCATTATTAAAACGTTCTGATATGACATCCCAATACTCTTTATCACATATTAATCTAATGCAGAGTTCTAAAGGCAACTTAGAAAGCAGATGTGCTATGTACATTCTGAAAGTCTTTGGTGAGAATGTTCTGAAATTTTGTAATGCCTTGGGCAGAGCACATTTATTATGTAGTAGTGTGAGTTACTACACTATTAAGGTTATTATAAGTACTGAATGCTCGAAACTACAAATAATACTGCATATTGCTTTTTAGTTTGTATTCTTTTGTATTTTGGACGTAGCTTCTTCCATTTCTAGATTAACATGAAGTAAATGAATTCAATAAAATTAATATTTTGCCTAAAAGCCTGTTATGATGGTAATTGTTAAACTATGCAGGCATTCTTTTCTTTTGCAATTTATTCTAAAAATGAAATCTTAAAATTGCTAAAATTTTGACATTTAGATCCATCACACCTGGAGAATAGCAACATACCTCAAGGTCTCAACATAGCCGAAGGACGAACAGCGTCAACAAATTATCCCCTTGCCGGCTATGGACCTGAAAAGATCGTTGATGGAAACACAAATACAAATCATTATCATGGCAGCTGCATGCACAGCCAAGGGGACAAGCCCAATGTTTGGGTGCATATAGATCTGTGTCAGCCATTCTCTATCAACAGGTAAAAACCATTTTTGAAACATGATTCAAGACGTTTTGCTGTACAGTCTTTCTATATCAATTTTAGGAACCCTAATAAACAGAAAAGAGGCATGTAGGCCTGTTGGCCTAATGCTCGGGTTTTCGAAATGGTGATGCCATCAACTGTGACCTGTTAAACAATTTGTAAGGCCATGTTGATTTGATTATATGGATGACATCCCCACGCGCATCAATTTTCGGCTGTTACAAAAATAGATAAAAAATTTTCAATCATAAAGTAATTGTACAAAGCAGTTTGAAAATAAGCAAATATATGTGCCGTTGATTGAACTTTAATAGCCTTACAAGATTGTAAAACATTTTGTAATTGATGCATCTGCTAACTTAAGGTGATAGATTAAACAAAAATGCTTCTAGCTATTCTTGGCCCTAATGGTATTAAAGTTGAACTTTTCAATGTCTTATTCATGTAACCATGGTGATGATTGATAGAAAAACAAATTCTGAATTGAAATTCACAGTGTCGTCATACACAACCGAATGGATTTTGGCCCTGAAAGGGCTAACCCATTCAACCTTCATCTTGGGAATTCCTCAGACATCCTTCTGAACCCAACATTGGGCGGAGACTTAAACTTTGACCTGTCCCAAACACCGAAGACGATTCTTGTAAATGGTTTGACAGCGCGATATGTCGGAATCCTCCTCCCTGGACTTACTCGGACTTTACAGCTGTGCGAAGTGCAGGTGTTCGTGAATAACCGGGACATATCACCTCAAGGCAAGTTTTCCTTCTTTTTTTTCTTTTTTCTCCCTTTCTCCTTTTCTCTCTTTTTCTCAAGACTTGTTCCTTTTTTTCTTTCAATCTTTCTTCCTTCCTTTACTCACTCCCTGTCTCTGTACCTGCCTGCCTTGCTCCCTGGCTATGATCCCTTGCTCCCTTCCTACCTCCCTTTCTCTCTTTCTCAAAAGACTTAGTAAGTTTCTTTTATTAGCAGTTAGATATTTTGTCATGGATTAAAATTATTTGCTAGTACATGTACATGCACAAAGGCTAATTGCAATCAAAGAATTACAATTACAACATGTATATGTTGCTGACACACACACGTAGACATCAAAAGTAAAATGCATTAAATGAAAGTTGAGATTCTTAAGAGTAACATCTATAATTATATTGAATTCTTGAATACTTCAAATGGTGATGGATTTGGGTTCTTTTCTGTAGACAGACCGAAATATGAAATGTCTGACATTTTGGCATATAAATTTTGGAACACTTTTTTTTAGATATGTTACAATTCAGAAACTTATTGTGGTTGAAGAGAATCATTAATCACTTATGAGCTATCAGTATCAGTCCATCATTCTTGTTGGTGGAGTGACCCTGCACATTTGAAAGACTAGGTTACTCTGTGAACAAGATGGAGTCCAGGACTAATATCCTTAAAAAATTTGGAGGTGCGTGTGTATTAATACCTTTAAAAAAAAGTCACTGTTAGATGAAAATACTATTAACCATTCAGAAACCTGGCATTTCTTTATACATGTAAACTACTAGTTGGAATCACTTCATGCATCTTTTTATGCAATAATTATTCTCCTCTATTTTTAGAATCCTGTTTTTTGCTGGGATGTCCCCAGATTGACTCCCACCCAGGGGTGCTAGTGTTCGAGTCTCCACTGGACTCTACCCTTACAGACCTGATTCCCAGTTTCCCTCGCCCTGCCGGCCTGGTAGCTGATGTAAGCGTTGAGATCACGGCTGGAGACCTTCCGCCCGTGACGCTTCACACCGTCATTCACGTTGCACCAGACAACGCTTTGTCAGGACTGGATATACAGTAATATAATGCTTTTAATTAGTCTACAGATAGGTGACAATGACATATTGGAGTTGCTAAAAATTTGAAGGGCATGCAACTAGAAATAAGATAATTTCATAATGGTGCCATTCTGGAAATCCTTGAAAAGTCAGCCAGTCCCCACTCCTTTAAAATTCTGGCACAATTTTTTGTTAGAAGGAACAGGCTGAGGGTTTAAGCTTTCCTATCTTGGACAGTGTTATCTAATAGTTCTTTCAAAAGTGGATTTGACATTAGGGACAGATTTTAATTATTTTGTGGTGTGTGTGTGTGTGTGTGTTTGTGTGTGTGTGTGTGTTTGTGTGTTTGTATTCGTGCTTGCAGTATCAGTGTGCCTGTCTGTGTCTTTGTCTACATTGTCTGTGTGTTTTTGAATGCATGTGTATGCACAATGTATGTGTGTGTGTTTGTGTGTGTTAATGTGCCATAATAAGTTGCCTTATTTTTTTTAATAGATAAAACACTCATAAAACACACAGTTCCTTATCATTTACTAATTGTATGTTTTTTCATAATGAGACACAAATTTCCTGGTGTATCCAAGTTAACACTTGCTGTTCCCACTTTCAGCTGTGAAGAAAATTGCGATCCATGGAAAACACTGTCGACCCAGCCTTTGTCACTGTACACAGATTCCGAGATACTCGGAACTTCAGAATTTTCCCTAGTAGAATTCCCAGCAGACTTTCCAGGGCAGCAGTGGACTTCTGGCATAGACATCATTACAACAGACCGTCTCAGAGTTCTTGCGGGGACATTTTGGGTAAGCTCAGGCACACCGCAGCTCATATATAACATGATCCACCGCTTTCACAGTAGAAACTCAACCAAGTTATTTTATCTATAGAATCGAGTTGTAATACAAAAGCCATCTCTGAATAGAGACGGTGGGCATTACAAACTTCCTGGCAATTTTGACCAATTTTGAATGTCACACATCTGCAAGATCATGTGTTACAAAGATTACTAATACATTGTATGTGTCTGCGACTCTTGCAAGTTTACGTTCTGAAGTGATTGGTCATCAGTATTGATCCTGAAGAAGTGATCGTTTAAAATTTTATCAGCATTACCTTTTTGTTGGAAGGCAGTTTTAGCATTGTACTATGATCATGTTTTAACTACCAAGTTGAACACAGATGAGCTTTCATGATTGTAACAGCAAAACTCTGTTTTTCATTATCATGCTGGAGACCCGTGTGAGTCTCCTTAAATACACTTTACCTCGAAGCCCACTTAACGTCCCATCTGAGAGGAACTTTGTGATCAGCTAGGCATTCAGTTTCAGTCCGGTCAATTGATGAGGAACTAATGGTGCAACATTTAGGCCAGAGATTCGATCCCAAAACAGTCTTGAGCAAAGGCAACAATTGACAACGAGCATGGCCATATTACCATTAAAGTAAATGCCTTACTCAATATGTGTTTCCAGGCTCAAGGATACTACACGATATGACTAAGCGACCACCATGGTGACAGTTGTGGTGATTTGTCCAGGTTTGCAGAGTGGCGTTTTCAAGTACAGCCTCCGCCAGTGCCCTTGTCAGGGGATGGTGAGGATGGTGGGTCCTCCGGCCCTACATGTACCCTGCAGCCGACGGACGGAGTCTCTCTGATCAATCAGTTCTGTGTCTTGTGTCCTGGTGAGAACCCTGTTCCCTTAACTCTTCTATCCCAAACTGTAGAGTATTTAAAAGCATGAGGCACTGAGAAAAACATTCTATATGTGCTACAAGCAATTTAAGCCATTTAGAGATGAAAGTTGTCTGTTCTTGGAGTTACTGTACAGTAGCATTTTAGTAGTTGCCAGTAGAATTTCTACTGTTAAGTTTAACTTAGTAATAGGTGACCGTCTTTTGGTTCAGCCGTCATCCTTCTGACGCCTTATCGTCCAAGTTGGTAATAAGTGAGTTATTCTACCGTAACAGCAGTGATCAGATTTACATAACACTCACAGTACTGTTACTAACTCACTGTCTCATCTTAGTGCAGTAACTGATAATAACTATGACAGTATGTAGGTTCAGACTCAATGAGTTTGAACCTACATATTGGGGATCTTTGACACTAGCAAATATAGTAAAAATTGATGCATAATGTAACTGGACTATTTGACGCAAATGTGCATTTGCACGTTATTGGTCGCATTGCGAACTGCAAAGCAAACTTATGGACATTGAGAGCTTCATGAGATGACATTGTTCTTGTTGAAGGGTTTCGTGATATCCTGGGTCCAGTAGAGGTAACGATAAGCTTCCAGCTCATACCGGCGGGAGAAATTGCTACGGCAACATTTCCCGGAGATGGTCCTGCTGGAGACAACAGGATCTTCATCACAGCTTCATCAGGATTTTGGGTGAGAGCCTTTAAGTATGTTTCCAAAGGAAAACATAATTTTACTGCCCTATACTGGCCAACCGGGGGACCGCGTGGCGCAGTGGCAGCATATTTGGCTCGAGACCGAGAGGTGGCGGGTTCGAATCCGACTGCCGTGTCACCGATCTTGTACCCTTGGAAAAGGCACTTTACTCGACTTTCCTCACTTAACTCAGGTGTAAATGAGTATCTAGCTGCAACTAGTGGCCTTGGCGGGGCTTTGTGGCCAAGACAGGCGTAGGGGCATGTTCGGGCATGACGCATCCGCCATGACACACGAGTCGCGCGATCGGGGGTAGGAGGAACTCCTTACATCCTTGGTCGGAAATCCTCCTAGGAGACGGATACTCTGAATAACAAAGCTGCATCTGCTGAAGCCGTCTCACACGTGTCATACAGTTCTGTCCCTGTGAGACTTAGTGCTCCAGTAGATGAGAGGGTGGAGAAGGAATTGCACACCCCTCCTTCACCATAAAAATTTAGTAATGTGCAGGTCAGGCAAAACAGGTAAATGCCTCTCTGCCTGCTCATCTGTCGAATCGACAGGAGAACCATAAAAATAAAAAAAAATGGCCATGTGTTCATTACATACGATCTTCCGTCGTCAGCCAATTAAAACTCAGTTACTGTGACATGGGTGAAAACAGTTTATAACATTTAAAAATTGCCACTATGTAATGCTGGTAGAAGCAGCTCAACCAGAGTTTGTGTGTCCCACCTTGGATGTTTTTTCTATCTTTTCGTCTTTTTTAAAAGATATATATATACATATACATACAATGCCTAATTATCTTACAAACAGGACAGCCACATTTTCTTTTCTTTTCTGACAATTTTTCTTTTCCCTTCAGAAACATCCTGTATTTTCCTTTAAAATGTGGCATTTCTAGTCTCCAGTTAGATTTTGGAAAAGGATTAAAGACCAAATACAGTAATATTCAGTGACTCACCAAATTTTCCATCAAATCTTTAGTCTCAGAATTCTTAAAGATAAATGAGGACCTACATGTAGTTGTCTAACCTGGAATCCAGTCTACTGCTGGCTGGGCCTACCGTACTTAGTGCAGGCTTTGTACGGGGCCAGGGAAGCTCCCAGCCGCTTAGGTAACCGGCCACA
>NC_049996.1:602392-684798 GCF_000003815.2 Branchiostoma floridae
GGCAAATTTACTCCCACTAGGCTAAGTCTAACCCCGTGAAAATTCTACCGGGTGTGGCCGGTTACCTAAGCGGCTGGGAGCTTCCCTGGCCCCGTACAAAGCCTGCACTAAGTACGGTAGGCCCAGCCAGCAGTAGACTGGATTCCAGGTTAGTAGTTGTCTTGATTTCATTTGATTGATGAAGATTGCAATACACATAAGAGTACACATGGGTCACATGCAGCTATTGCTGGCGTTGTACAATGCTACATGTAAGTCTGACATGTAACATAATTGACTAACCTAAGTTGTCTGTTTATTGTCAGGCACTATGGCCCATAAGGACGAACAATTGACATTACATTTAAAAAAACAATAAACTACTACGGTAACCTAAAATCAAAATACAGGATTCACACTGTATGTCGTGTACGTGGTCTGTGTACGACGTGACAGTAGTTATTCCAGAACGTACTTGTGGAAACTACATCAGCTAGAGTATAATAGCCTCTAACAATATTGTTCTCAGACGCCAAGAGGCGAGTCGCAAATGAATGCGTCAGCTTACGCCTCCTAAGCTGACGCCTCCTAAGAAGCTGACACTGACATTAGATACAAATAGAAAGTATATTTGAGCACTGGCCCTGAACAAAACCACTAAAGGAGTTAGGTAAAAAAATATCACAACCCTTTTGTCGGAGTGAAACTAATATTAAGATACTTCTTCTTGAGACCTCAAAGTTGAAAATGTTTCTGAAATTGCTGTCTGTTTTCAGGTTGATTACACACCTCTGTTTGACCTCGCTGTTGGTACAATTCTGTTGTTTGTGCGTGGTCACTCAGTGGATGGGCGCTTTTTCGAGTTTGAGCTTGCACCCATTGAGGTGAGCGATCGGCATTACTTTTGTGTGACACTTTGCGTCTGCCAGAATTCTCCTTGATGGATGCAATTACAAAATTCAGTATTAGTATGTTGAGTAATGTAATTAAATCCTTACATTGTAGATAAGGGGACACATTAAGAAATGGTAAGTGACAGAAATTCCTATAAACACACCACACATTATAAGTCTCTTGTATAATAGTCTGCGGAAACAATAAGATGAATCTGAACAAATTGCTTTCTTCATAAGTGGGATTTTATTAACAAACTGTCAAACAATGCAAAATTATCCAGCTGGATTGCACCATTTTGGGATTAACAGAAGTGTGCGGTATCTGTTGTGTTATTATCTGTACTGTATGTGTCTGCATGATTCACTCAGTGCCATCTTCTGAATCTTACAGATAAGTCCACCGACAGTGTCTCAGCTACAGAGTTATCTTGACAACTTCTACATCCATCCAAATGGCCTGTTCTTTAGACAACTATCTTTGGAAGACTCAGAGACCGCTTTTAAAAATGCTATACTTGCGTCGGCCGCAGCGGGACATTTGGCTTATACAGGACACGATGTGTTGGAGGTAATACATGTAGTCAATATTCCATTGATCGACTTAGCAGACTTTGAATATGAAATAACATTGTTAATTTGTTGAAGAGGTTCATCAGCGACGTTTGAGTTATGTAGAAATTTGAGAAGCGAGTAGGAAAAGAAAGCAAACAGAAAGAAACAAACATGTCACAATACCCAAGATCGAACCCGGGTCAGCAGATCAAAAATCCAATGTGCAAACCATTTTTCCAGAAGAGGCTCAGGGATCAGCCAATTTGTGTCTGTTTGATGCTACTTAAACCCCCCACTGTTACAGTTAGTTGACACAGTAATTCTTCAATCAATGACTCTTGAAAACATGTATTAAGCAAATTTTTGATGTCTGCTCAGGTCCATGATCAAAATGTACTGAGCAGACATAAAAAAATTGAAGGTGCATGTTTTACATGTTTTCAAGGTCACTGATTGAAGAATTACTATTAATTAATTGCTTTTCTTATGAAACATGCACAATTTATGATAAATGGTATATGCAGTACAAAGAGCTGTGTTAAGCTACCGGCATTTTTGGCAAAATGATTGAGTTGTAGATATCTTTGGCAATTATGACTTATGTTTGATTTATCGATTTTGCTTCACAGCTTGTGGACATGATAACTACAGGGTTATCAATGGTGGTGGAATTGGAGGATGTTGAGAGCATCAATGGCATGTCGCTCTCCCTGCTCCTTTCCACAGTTGTACCCGACATGGTATCTGGACAATCCCAGGTAATGTATTAAAGCACACCTGTAGTTCTCACAAAAGTTGCTAGGTGGCCCAAGCCTTCCCAAGATATTTGGAGCACAAAATCATGGTTTGTTCAGAACGCACCATGTAAAATCCGGATATTCTGCTGCAGTACTGAAGAATTTAAGACAACAGGAAACTTAAAATCATTGTCCTGGTATCAATGTCAGACCTGTTGTGATGACGAACATCATTATGATAACAATGTACTACATTGATATAGTACATGCTATTTTAATTATTAAGTCAATGGTGTGATATTTTGAGAGAGGAATACCTCGAGCCACTCACCTACAAATACCTCCACTCACCCACAAACCATTTTTTCCTGTTAGACCTGTTTGAAAAAATCTTACCTGACAAAAATCATTAGACCGGATTTTGGACCTATTAGAAAATGAACCGATATATTGGTAGGCTTTCACATGTTAAGAGCTAACTGCTTCAATAAAATAAGAAGAGGGATGTAGAGTAGGGTTTATAATTGATTTCTACAAAATTTCCACAGTCTTTTCTTAAATTACTACCACTTTCATTCTGCCCCGTTTTTTTAGTCCCCATAGACACATGTCTAGACCTAGACCATACAAACAAACATCTACCTGTACCTGAATTTATTGTACCGGTACCCACATTAATTTTTTTCTTTCAGGTACTGGCTGCTGCCTCCTTAAGAGCAGCTTTTGAGAGAACAAAGGAACTTGCAGGAAACACCACTGCAGGGGTGACACCATTAAATGTCGTTAACACACTGGCAGGCTTCATGTTCTCTGGTCAGTAATGTGCTGTTAATACATTAAGCGAATTCTTATCATACCTGTGAACATTTAGTACCTTAGTTTAGAGAAATATTGAATGTGCCTTTAGATTTAAATAAGAAATTGAAATTGTCATTATTATTGATGCTGAAAGTGCAATCAAACGTTCGAAAATGGATAACACCGCTTCTATCTAAACTGAATAGAAGGAATATTTTACCATTATATGTCTATATGTCTAATATCAGTTTATTAGTATCTTTATTTGATAGAATGTCCTAATCTCATGCACAGCTCAGCTAGAAAAATCTCCAGATTGTTTCAAACAATCTGAAGACTGAAGCAATCTGGAGACTTTTTGAAATAGTCTGGAGATTTTTTTAAAACATTCTCGAGATTTTCTGGAAAAACTGAAGATCTTAACAACATCTTAAGATTTTTCAGGGAGATTTTAAAAAAATGTCCAGATTTTTAATTACCCCCTGTGCATCGTTATTAGCTGTACAGTGACATGGAAGCTTTTAACAACTATCAACTTAGAAGTATCAACTTCATAATTATTAGCTGTAAAGGATAAGTAGTGTTTGTCCACAGTGCAATATTTGTCCAAAATTGGTCTGTAGGCTGTTATAACTAAGTAATATATAAAGTATTGACTAACTGCCTTATGTTCAGCAACTGTGAACGTAATGACAGCTTCATCCCACTGGGCTGAAATGGATCATCATGCTGGGAAGTTCTTTTCACCCAATCTTGTCTATGTAAGCATTACATTTTCTCCTAATATGCAGTTCATGCTTTTAATTACTGAAATGTAAGATCATAAATTGAAGCAAGATGATAAATGATCAGGGAACAGTAAACTTTAACAAACTCTAAATCTGTCTCAGCTACCGTCAATCTGAAAATATATGCAGCAATCTTATTTTTGCTGTTCTCTTTCAGTCAAAATCTTAAAAGAACAAATGTTTTAATTCTCTTGAATTGAGCCGCTATGGTGATTGAACCGCAAAAGTAAACCTTCAAAGTTATTTTCCATCCTACCACAAAATTTAACCCCGTAAATGAGTTTACAGAACATAGTAGCATACAAATTGACACATTTTTTTACATGTACTGTAAATGCAGAAATGTTCGCGGTGGATTAATGTTCGCGGTTTTTGCGGCGGCCGCTTCACCGCGAATTTAAAACCACCGCGAACATTTTTCCATAACAGGAAGAGACTACAGTGCATGGTGCTACCGCGAAATTAAAACCACCGCAAAAAGTCCATTTTACCGCTACCGAGAAATTAACTCCCCGCGAACTTAAATACATTTACAGTATCCTTTACTATTATGACTTAAATTTAAGCGTTAACTTTACAGAGTCCTTATTTGTACATACAAAATACATGTACATTGTGTCTCACTTTCTAGAGTCAAGAAGCCACCACGGTATCTTTCCAAGCCTTGGACATCATGGATGACATTTATCTAAACAAGCTGATGCCAGAGTTCTCAGATCCAGAAATTTTTGCAGACATTTCCATGTCCAAGGTATTGCTTTTATTACTGTTGAATTCACAAGAAAATCACCAACGTAACCAGATGTCTAAATGACCTAATATTTACCATATTTTCAAGGTGACAAAAGGCACATAATTTTGAAATAACAGACTTACAAGCATACTTGCTAATAGGTTCTAGACATTGATTTTTTTTATTGAGATTCATTGATTCTCTTTTGATTCACTTGATCTAAATTTTATATTTATTCTGCTTGCAGGTACTATGTTTTCAAGGTGACCAAAGGCACAAAATTTTGAAAGAGCAAGCTTTTAAAATTAATAAAATTGGCTGGTCACCATCTGGAATCAGCTGAGTCCTGTCCTCCGTAATATTGGGGTTCAAGCCACTGAAAAGTCCAATATCTTGACATTCAAGCGATCGCTTGTGAGAGCCACGTTTGTGAGATTTGACACCCAGTTCAATATCGACGTCCCCTGCTCTTGGTCCACATTTTGTGGGTGTGCCTCTTGCACTGCTTTAAGGCTACATTAGTATTGTAATTAGCTTTTTACTCTGTATATAATGATATTTGATAATTTTGTATATAATAAATTCTGTGTATAATTGTCACCAAATTGTATATTCATGTCTACTGACTTTTGATGTCTAATGTTTATTGTTTGATTTTGGTTTCGTATTGTTTTCTATTATGATTTCAGGTTTGGGAGGACAACTTGTAAAGGTGTTGATACACCTGTTTTGTCCTCCCTTCCACTTGTTTTTGCATGTGGTAAATTCAAATAAAGAAATAAAGAAATAAAGAAATGTTTTGTCATAATTCTCTGAAAACTCATACATGCTTGGTTATAAACATTGACTTTTGGTTGAGATGCATTGATTCTCTTACTCTCTTGATCTATATTTCATATCAATTCTCACTTGCAGGTTCATGTTAGAATCAAACGGGAGAATCGGACGAGGTTCTCAGAAAGAGTGTATCATGTAAGAGGAGACAGTGACTGCCTGGTCAGGGTTCCTTCATTCCCAGACCTTCTGGGTGATTCTTGTATCGACAACGATGTTGTTGGAATTCAGGTACTTGTTCCTTACTGAACAAGACATTTTCATAGTCATTATTATATTTATGGCACAGTCAAACCTGTGCTGGTGAATAAAAGCATTGACGATCACTTGCAGGAAATATCAATGCTATGGCCATTGATCACTCACTCACTCACTCACTATCCGGTTTAGCGTCCGTTCTTCCCTGTCTTGCAGAGGTTGGACGTATAGAGTTTGGATATATAGTCAAACCTGCACTAAAGTGACCACCTCTTACGACTGACCAACTCGTAATTGCGGCCACTTATTGGTTGTTCCTTGGAATATCTGCCCCATTGAAACAAGTATTAAGAATCATTTCTATAATGTGAACCCCAATCTGCTTCGAGCCCCTTGAGTGGTTGCTTAAGACAGGTTTGACTGTACCTGGACTTCGGAGATATAAGATTCTAATCTTAAGTTGTTATTATAATTTGCACATAGGTCTTAAGGCAGGTTGGACTGTACCAAGATTTTGAAGATTACTGAAAAGTTTTTATTGACCATACAAGCTTTATATTTTTTTGACACGACAAAAGATAAGTCAATGCAACGGCAATGAAAACTGCATATTGTACATTATTACATTCATTCTATCTGTGAAAAGTCTAAATGAATAAAAAAATTGATAATTGGGCAATGTTAAAAATAACTTACAATTCCTTAAAAAGTCTTATTTTAATTGTCTTATCTTCATCAAACGTTTCAGTTTCTGGAGTCGAACTTCAACCCTTATGAATACTCCAACAACTCCAAAGAGGTCCAAGCAGATGTCACGGGTCTTGGGGTGAAATGTGGAAACCGCACAGTACCAATCTCCGGTCTAACAGATCCCATCGACATCTTGACCAGGAGGCAGAACGACAGTCTTGCCGAATCAATCTATGTCTTTGAAGGGTCAGAACCACTCGACAACATGGCGGTAGGTTATGATCTAGACATCAAGTATAGTGCAAGGGGCAGGGCTGGGTACCGGTACAGAAAATTCAGGTCTAGGTCCGGTTCAGGTCCAATGGATCAGGTCCAGGTCCATACCTGAACCTGGACCTGATGCAATATAATATGACTCATACCAATGGTCCATTTCACTACAAAGAAATCGGTTTGGTAGAGTATTAGACTTACACTGGCGTTTACAAATCCTACAACGTTACTGCACACGTACGATTGGCTGTAAAACTTGGTAGAAATTAATATAAACTCTACTCTACTTCACTTTTGTTATTTTCTTCCACCTGCATGCGCCAAAACGTGTGAATACCTGATAAAATAATCTTTTAATTTTCTAATCGGTCCAACATCCGGTCCACCTAATCTTTTCAGGTCCGGTTTTTCTGGACCGGTCCAATAAGAGAAACCGATTTTGGACCGGTACGCTGTACCGATACCCAGCCCAAGCAAGGGCGGTAGATTCTACTTAACAATTTCTAGGGCCACATCAAGTTTCATGGAAAGTGGGCATCATCCCTATTTTGCTCCCTTACCCCCAACCAAAGGTGAATGGGCACTCATTTGCATCAGAATCAATACAGGTTGTTAAGTTCTTTCTCAATGATACAGGGTTTGAACATTTGAAAACAGCACTTTTAGAGTCCATTGACGTAACCATTCAGCAATGGGTGGTATTAAGTTATAATACTTAGCACATGACGCATCAAAGAAATGGGAACATTTTGTTTAGCTTTTCTATTTGTACACCATTAAGGTTTCCCCTTTCATGGCGCTTCAGTGAAAAAAGAACATTTTATCTAGCTTATTTCTTTTTGCACAGGTTTTTCGGTTCTTTGTGAGGAGCAACCACTCAGCATTAAGCCTAATTCTGGACTTCAACAGCACAGTCCTCCCGCAGAACGTTTCCATGTTTCTCCGCAAGGAGGCGCCACCAACACCATCAGACTACAACTGGACTACAGCACTACCCGTTTCTGAGGAAGGGATAGTGTCTATTCCTTGGATAAATGGAACAAATCTTACGTCCAACCCTTACCACTGGCTGCTTTCGCCGGAGGACATTGGCATCACTGATGCTGATGTGGAGAACATGACAAACTATTTCGTTGGTAATCTTAATATGCTATGATAATCATTGATATAAGTTCCCGTCTAAAAAAACAATGCCTTGAAGTGTCGACAAAATATTAGTCATGTGTGGCATAACTGGTAGAGCTTTTGGCTCAGAATCGAAAGGTCCCGAGTTCAATACACACCATGCCCATGGGAAAGGCACTTAACACGATCTTCCTCACTTCACTCGTGTAAAAATGGGTACCTTACTTCGGTCGGGAAGGTAAAAGAAAAGACTACGTTTACTTTCTGTCTGTCTGTAGTGTGTGTGTGTGTAGCACTGTTAATATCAATTACTAACTTGAGTGCAAAGCGACATTGTCATAGATCGTTCCCAAAGCAAATAGAAAAAAAAAGAGAAATACATGACCGACACAAGATTTCTTGTTGATGATTGGTTAAGACAACATTCTTATATTCTTTATCAGGAGTACGGATTGGTTCTGAGCAGGAGCTGGGGAGGGGAGACATTGTGAACTTCACTCTGTATGTCTTTGAAACATCCTGTGTCTATTTCAACGAAGATCTCCACTTGTGGCAAAGTGACGGCTGTGAGGTAACTAGAGACATCCTTGTGTTACGTTTCTTCTTTCAGAAAGTCACTCAAATTTCACTTCAAGCGTTCATGATGTTAAGATATCAATTTTCATTCGATTTTTAACGAGATTGTTCAGAGCAAGGTCATTAGACCACTTCAAGGCAATGAACTAAGAAGTTGGAGATAATTGTACGGAGATAGAGGTGGACATATTATGTCAGAATTCAGTCATGTGTCAATACGGTCATGTTCATATAAAACTGGTTTAGCTACATGTCTATTCTGTTTTAATGTTTCATCTGAGAGATACATCTGTATGCTCTTTATCAAAGATGCCAACACACACGTTGACAATAATCAATCCTTTGGTTTTTTTTCAATCAACAGCTGTTGTACACCTAGGTCTTTACTAAATGACAAAGTGTGCTCTATTTGATTCAATGCCCTCTATTTTAGGTTGGACTGATGTCTAACACCAGCCACATCCACTGCCGTTGTGATCATCTGACCAAGTTTAGCGGCTTTGTGAAACCGAACCCCCTAAACATCGCTGAGGCGCTGTCTGCCAACATTCTAGAGAACCCTGCAGGACTTGTTCTCGTTCTTACATTGTTTGGAATGTACCTTATGGGCATTGTTTGGGCCAGGAAGTCCGACAGGAGGGATCTAGTGAAGGTATGCCTGGTAGATAGAAGAAGAAAAAGAAGTTTCAATATTTCAAGACCTAGTGTCTTCTGGAACTTTATTGCTGTACAACTGCAAAGGATACAATGTGTGGTAACTTGTGCAAAGAAAACTACATGAGTTGTCTTTAAAATCTTGTATGAAAATTCCTCAGATATTCTGACTAAATATCGAGATGTTCTAAAATGATCTCAATATCGTTTAAGCACCTTGCGATGTTTTCAAATCACCAAATGCTTTGAAAAAATCTTTAAAATGCTTGGACAAATTTCCTGTATGCTTTGACAAAAAAAATATGCAAGTACAGTCAAACCTGCCCGAGCGACCACCTCTTCTCAGCGACCACCTGGCCATTTCGACCGCTTTTTCTCGGTCGCGATTTTTTCCCCATTGACGTAAGCATTAAGCGACCTTTTCTCAACGACCACCTGGCCAACGCGACCGCGACCGGCCGAAATTGGGATCCATAACGACCGCATAATTTAAAAGATTGAGGTTTTCATCGATTTTTGATGATTACTAGCGGGATTTTGTGCCGAAATTGGCCAGTTTGCGTCGGATTTTGACTGCCATTACAATGTTATGTTTAGAATAAGGATGCCGGCGGTCAATGGGTGGGTCAATGGGGCAGTCTACTGTAATATGGGAGAAAATTTCGTTGTAAGAAAATCCGACTTTATTTTTTTTAATTTGTAAAATCTATATCATTATAAAGTGAACGAATGCTGAAATGTATATAGCCTCATAATTTTTAAAGAAAGATCTGTGTAGTGCTTTTGTCCAACTGTACTGTTACATTCACCCGCGTGGGTAAGTACGCTATCGGGACGTACCGGGCATCGAATTCAAAAGGTGCACCGTAGTTATTTCAGATACGGCGATCAAGAACACAGTGACGCATAAATAAAGGCTTGTATAGTAACTGACAGCATCAAAGTTCCCTTATTGCCAGGCTAAAACGTTAGTGTACAAATATTGAGCTTTAAAACACTGTATCGTATAAAAGCTCGATAAAAGCTTGGGGTTAAATTTACAATTTACAGTTTGCATCGGGCATGATTTGAGTCGATACTCTTCTCAGCGACCACCTGCCCAAATCGACCGCCTTTTCCCGGTCCCCCGGGTGGTCGTCTTGGGCAGGTTTGACTGTATACCATTGAAATAGACAAGGTTGTTAAGGCCTGTGTCAGTTGAAAAAATCTACTTGTAGTGAGATTGTCCACAATAGCCAGGCGATTCATATGATTCGTGATCAATCATAACACAACTTAGCCTAGATGATAAGTATCTCAAACTAAAGTTAGTGATATATTTGAGATAGAATATCACATGTAATGGTAGTTTATCTATTCTAGGCTGGTATTGGGATTCTGCCTGGCCACAGACTCAACCCTAGGAAGGACTGCCAATACGTCATCACTGTTTATACTGGGTTCAAGGCCAATGCTGGGACAACTGCCCAGGTGGGATTGCATGTCACGTTTGTATTGCATTTTGGTTACGCACTAGGTTTGTACTTAGGTAAGTACAGTACCTGGCATAGTGTACAAGTAATAAAAGAAATGTAATGCTTGTGTGGGAATGCTACTATCAGTGCAAAAGACTATCAGCACTAAGGACAGAGGTCTCTGTATGTATGTAAGATATACATTACTATCAGCACCAAGGACAGAGGTTTGTGTATGTATGTAAGATATACACTATTATCAGCACCAATGACGGATGTTTCTGTATGTATGTAAGATACACACTACTATCAGCACCAATGACGGGTGTTTCTGTATGTATGTAAGATACACACTACTATCAGCACTAGGGACAGACAGAGGTTTCTGTATGGATGTAAGGCACACACTACTATCAGTACTAAGGAAAGACATAGGTTTGTGCATGTATGTAAGATGCACATTACTATCAGCACTAAGGACAGACATAGGTTTGTGCATGGATGTAAAGTAAACACTACTATCAGTACCGAGGTCAGATGAAGGTTTGTGTATGTATGTAAGATACACACTAAGATCAGCACCAAGGACAGAGGCTTATGTATGTATGTAAGGCACACACTTTTTTCTTTGGGACAGGCCAAAAATTGATGCGCGCGCGGATGTCATTCAATCAAATAAAATCAACATGGCCTTACCTACGTGTTTCCACAGGTAACTGTCGTTCTGTACAGCCAAGACCATGGGAGTCCGCCCTTTACACTCAGCGATGAAAAAAGGATTCTTTTTGAGAGGGGCAGCGTGGATTCATTTCTTGTGTCGACGTCAGAGCCGCTGGGGGCCTTACGTTTCCTGAGGGTTTGGCACAACAATGGCGGCTACAGCCCGGAATGGTGAGTTAAATCATGTTTCATTTTTCACGTTAATTCATTATTGTGGTTTGTTATAATCGAGTATATTGCAAAGCATTCACATTCATTATTTGCCATAGGTGTCTTTTAGTGAGTCTGTGTGACAACCTACATTGACAATAGTCTATGCCAAAATTTCCGTCGAAAGATGGCTAAAATTTGTGTGACACATTCAATGTCTATAATTTGCTACCACAAATGCCTTTACTAGGATAGATGCGATAGGACCGTTACATCTTGCGGTTTTACTCTTAATCTTTTAACAAATTATTCACCTTGCTTGCAGGTTCCTTAGCCAGATTGTAGTCACAAATAGAGGAAACAACCAACCAAATTTCTTCCTTTGCAACAGGTAAGACAACTTGAAGCTACCGTATAATGTTGTGTTATTTCATGGATACTGCATTGATGCACTGGAGATTATGATTCGTGTGAAATATTTTCAAAACAAAGTAGATCACCACTGTTATTCTGTTTTAACATCTATTCTCAAAGATGGTTTGCTCTGGACAAGGATGATGGGATGGTCTGTCGTGTACTTATTGAGGCTGATCCGGACGAAATGAAGAAATTTCGCAACTTGTTCCTGGCCAAAAGCTCCAGGTAGTATTCTTTTTAATGTTGTAACTAAAGTTCTCACCAATGTAATCCCTTTGAATTCATTAAAGCTGTGAAAAACAAAAACATCATATCAAAAATATCAGTGTACAATTACGTGCGGTAAAGTCACCCAAATAATGTTGATATTTTGGCACCAACAGTTACAAACGCTGTCCTCCAATAGTAATTTTTATCCATTTATCAATGCATTTATCATTAAAAATAGTCCTTTTACAATAGTCAGTCTAGCATTTTGCACCAGCTACTTCCTTATTTAAACGTGCTTAGTTTTATATCTAAAATTCTGGTACACTTACCTACGTAGGGACATGAACGATGGTCACCTGTGGTTCTCCGTTGCCGGCCGCCCTGCCCGGAGCCCGTTCACCCGTGTCCAGCGCCTGTCCTGCTGCCTGACGCTGCTCTACAGCACCATGCTTACCAACATCATGTTCTTTGGCCGGGGTAACGACTTCGACCCTCCCGAGCCAATCAGAATTGGCGGCATTGAGATGAGCCCACCTATATCGCTTCCACAAGTATGGTTTGAGTAAATGCTTTTTGGCATATAACAAGGTTCTTCCAACACAACTAAAATATTACTCACTTCGTTGGAAGTAAATACGTTGGAAGTGAGTACTATTTTGGTTGTGTCGGAAGAATCTTGTTATATGCCAAAAAAGCAGTTACTCAAGCAACTGGATATGACTTTGGAAACGGTCAAAACGGTCTGACCGTTTCCAAAATCATATCCAGTTGCTTGAGTAACTGCTTGTTGGCTTATCTTATTACCTGGATGTCTAACCTACATCGACGAACCTTGTTATATGTTTTAGATAAGATTGTGGATATAACGGGGGCCGCCCTCAGATGCCCCCTGTTCTAAGATGCCCAGATTTTTTGCTGATCTTATTATGCATAAGTACGCCGTGTTTGTTGCCACTGACTATGATGATTAGAATGATGATAAACCAAGTCCAAACAAACAGCTTTTTTTTCTATTATTTTTTTTTACACATGTTCACATCCCCTTTTTTTGAAGACATAATTTTCACAATAATGTTGGTAATGCCGAATCACTGTGGTCACCTGTTACTAGGTATTGGTGATGTCGAATATGTTTCCCAGTGCGTACATAGTTTTTTTGTGATTTTGGCGTTGTCGTTTTTCGTAATGATTTTGTTAGTCGGGCCGCCGCATTCAGTGCATTTCGCCCATTTCCCATGAAAACACGACCTGGATTGTGAATGATTTAGCCCTCCTCGCGTTAGACAAAAAGCACACACAATCACAATTCTACTGTCGAAAGGAAGCTAATATATCATAAAATTAGAATTTTTATTTATGTTTGTCTAAATTGGTCACCAGCTTCCGAAGAGAGCAAATTCCAAAAGCGGGGCAGGTTAGGACGCACTCAAAATCGGAATTTATATTCACGATAACGTCCTCGGTGTTTTCCAGTTGTAACGCGGAGGGTGAAGGGTTCATGAACAGTATGGATGCCTTCCTTATTCAAGTATGGTCTCTAGATGAATGCGTTAAAAATTCATAGATCAAAACTTGACCACTCTTTGTCAACTAGTGATGGAGCGCCGTGAGTTCGAGCGCATAAAAAAGGGGGGCATCTTAGGGTGGCCCCCGTTATGGAAAACGTTCAGATATGGACAATTTTAGTCGGCACCTTTCAGAATCAATCTCATACCACTGTAATATTGCATAAAATATGAGGCATACTCGTAGAAATGTATGCACTTATCCTTTGATGTAACCGTTTCAGATCATGATTGGTCTACAGAGCGCTGCGATCATCATGCCCATCAACCTGCTCATCGTCTTCTTGTTTCGAAACTCTGGTTCTAAATCGTCTATAAAGGAAAAGACAAAGTCGAGAAAGGGAACGTCTGTCAATAAGCCGGCCATGTATTTGCCTCATAAGAAACAAAATGACAGAGAAGCGGAAAAGAAACAAAATGAGCTACGCACCCTGGGCAATTACGAATCTGAACCTACGTCATTTTGGCGCCACAAAGAGAATTCTACAGCCAAGAAAAAACAGCTTATTTCGGATTATTCTGGAAAGCATATACACCGACGCCATATACATCTGGACTTTGATGACACAATAGAAGAAATCAACACCAGCAATGGCACGGATTCGAAGGACCCTGAGACAACACGAAACACCTCACTTCCTTGGTGGTCAGTGTACATAGGTATGTTAGGATAGAACGTATATTTCTTAAGATAGAACATAAGAAGGTAATCTACATAAGGGCCCATCACCCACCCCCACCACCACCATCACACACACACACACACACACACACACACACACACACACACACACACACACACACACACACATTGCTCCGAGGAGGTGGTAGATTCCGTCTTCCCATCACTTTTGATTCACTCTTGGCGTCATCGCACTTCTGAATTCCGGATAGTCAGCCCAGTAAATCAGACATCTTACGAAGGTCGATGAGATCTTTGTGTGGGAACAAACCTCTATAGTACATGGTACCTCTTACTAACTATACAACTATCGATTCTACCAACACAGATTAGTTTTCATTATGTAGGATAAAACTTTTTCGAAACGTTACCAACGCGTCAATGTCCCTTACAAATGGTAAGCAAAACTTGGTCAATATCACCACAAATGGCAATTACTCTAGGAACTGGGTATGATTTTGGAAACGGTCAGACGTTTCAGATAGTCTACTACTTTCGTCTGTGACAATGACGAAATGGTATGGTTTGCCAACATCAGTGAGGTTTGTCAACAATTTTATGATATTGTCCCACCTTCCTTCACAGGTTGGCTGCTTGTCTGGTCAGTGAGCTTTGTGGCTGCGTTCTTCACCGTCTTGTACACTCTGAGTTTTGGCCGTGCGAAGGCGGAAGCGTGGGTCTTCACCTTTCTAACGTCATTCCTCACTGACCTGTTCCTGATACAACCCTTCAAGTTGATGCTTGTGGCTGTGCTGTTTGCCCTGATAGTAAAGGTATTAAACCTGTATTGTTTTCGTCGGCGTCTGAGGGCGCCGCCATGTTGAATTGTGAAGTCATCAAGTGGCCATCTTGTTTCCAGTGACAATTTGCCACTTTATTCACAATATTTATCAACTATCAGCGTCACAACTAGTCTTAATTTACAAGTTTAAGACAACTGTCAGATAGAGAAGAACTAGATCCGCAAGACAATGCTACTGGGACACCGGCAGTTATTTCAGACTGGATTTCAGGCAAGATTAATAGGTGTAAGTCTATCCAAATCTTTTTATTTTTCGGCAGAAACCTGTAGAAGATGAAGACCCTCAGCCAGAGCCGCTGCAAAAGGACGAAGAATATCTAGAGGACAACAAAAAGGTATCTTTAGTCCTATGTTTGCAGTTTTCTAAAGTTGTGCTAACCTTGTTTAACCAGCAAAATATGGTCAAAACTCCATATGCCACCTAACGCTTAAAAACATGTAACAGTACACATCTTTTACTGTTTCTTGTATTCATACATGTATGTAGTGAAAAGACTAATTCAAAACTAAGGTACATAATGTTTAGAATGTGTTGTGTTACGATGTCTTTTTGTAAAATCTGGTGTGCCTTTCTTCAAGGTGGTGACACATGATTCTAGACACTGGCGGACGGCAACCGGGTGGATGCGTTATTTGTGGACGGAGGAAGCCAATACGCTAGAACACCACAATAAAATGGTAAACGTCGTTCGAAAACGTTTATTCTTGGCTTGATATTCACAAGATCCCTGTAAGATATTCATGTCGATGTAACGCGTTAGAATTAGACTTCAATGTCACCGTATAGAAATTTTCTAGTTCATAACCACATACACTTCATATGTGAAACAATGTTTCGGTGACCGTCTGTCACCTTCGTCAGGGCAATTACGACCTGTTCTTTCTCGCACTGCAGCCAAGTGTCGCTGCAGTGTTACAAATGCACTCCCATCACATTATCACATCAATAATATTAATAATAACTTTGCTATTATGTAATAACTTTGCTATTCAGTTATTTATTAACCTAATGCAATTATTCACGAATGGAATACCCAAATTTTACCATATTCTTGTTCATTTTTGCCTGTAAATTATTTTAGTGGGGCCTGTAAATTATTTTAGTGGGGCCGCGTAGCACAGTGGTATTGTATTCGGCCCGTGATCGAGAGGTCGCCGGTTCGAATCCGCCTACCGTGTTGCCGGTCTTGTGCCCTTGGGAAAGGCACTTTACACGACTTTCCTCACTTTACTGAAGTGAAAAATGAGTCGTCCCTCGGACAGGACGTTAAATGGAGGTCCCGTGTATGGGGAGAGCCATACCCCATGCACGTTAAAGAACCCCCACACGTGCGATGGTGCGGTGTGCGTTGGTGCAAATCCTTCTGTCGGGAGTTGGTGATTCACTTCAAATCACCCGGATGGAGGCCTGGCGAACCTCTGTCTCGTATCAGCCACATGGTGAATTACATCATTCACCCGGACGGGAGACCTGGCGCATCCCCGTCTTGTAATTAGCCTACGAAAGGGTATGTCACCCCGTAAGGGGCGGCATAACCCCGTCGTGTGTAGACATGTGCGAACATGTCTACATTTGATCACGTCGACCGATGATGATGATGATGATGATGATGATGATGATGATGAAATTATTTTACATGATGATTTCTACCAACAGAGTACAGAAACTGTCAACTCTGAGCTTCCGCTAGACGAAATTGACCTGGCCGAACAACGAGCGGACAGTCTAGAAAGACGCAAGAGACGGAAACAAATCCTGGAGGTCTTGACATTTGGGTTGTTTGTGACTGTCATCATGTTGACGTCATACGGCGAGAGAAGTCCCTTGGCTTTCTACGTCACCAAGAATGTACAACGGCTTCTCTTAGAGAGCGGGGACATTGAATTCTCCGAGGTATAGACTTTGATATGTGAATAAGTGGATAAAGAGCAAGTTCAACTATAAACCTCAAAGTTGCTTTTAGGTGTGGGTACCGATACAGAAAAAAATCAGGTACAGATACGGTCCAGGTCCGGACCTGAACCTATACCTAATTGTCTGTGAAAAGTTGTGAGTGGGCGATACTCAAAACAGTGGTCCATTTTGCTACAAGATAATCTGTTTGGTGGAGTATCCGACTCCCACTGGCGTATCTTCAAATAAACGACGCTAAATAGCTCTGTACCCCTGACTAAGAATTCCCGACGTCAGTAGAAATGATTATAATCACATCTCTACTTCACTCTTGTTATTTTCTTTGACCAGTTAATCACAAAATATGTGGACGCCTGCCGATATAATCTTTTCGTTTTCTAATAAGTCCCAAATTCGGTCCACACAGTTCTTTCAGGTCCGTTTTGTTAGGACCGGTCCATAAATAAAACCGGTTCTGCACCGGCATGACGTACTGGTACCCAGCCCTAGTTGCTTTCTATGATACTGTAGCAGACCTTCAGGTTTAATATTTGTTATCGTTGCTGTTGTTTACTAGATTAAGGATATTCCTTCTTTCTGGACTTGGATGTCTACCGGGTTGATCCCTGTCACCAATGCAACCCAATGGTACAACGGTAGAGGGCTCGGTTCCTTGGAGGCTGCGATTATGGAGGACATGTTAACCTATCCACTGGGCCATGTACAGCTTCGGCAAGTGCGACTAAGCCCTGGTGGGTCCATGAATTTTTTATTATTATTATTTTTTATTATTATTGAGTTTTCATATCATAGACAAATAACAAAAAAAATTGGGTGAACCATCCAACGAAAATAATGTCAACAGATAATTCAAATCTTGTGTATCAGAAATCAAAACAGTTTTCCAAGCAGAGAAAATTATTAACACAATTCAAATGTAACAATGCTAGAAACAGAATAAACAGAGCATCAGCTGCATAAGCTAAGGTGCCCCCACTTCCCCAGATGCTTCTTCATTTTGCCTTTCTTCAAGGTTACATGATACACTGTACTTTGTAAAAGAAAGTAACGTATAGGAGGAGGGAATCATAATTTAAGCGGTCCATGAATTGTTTGAAACTGTATTTATTAATGTGAAGATCGAATCGGGCGCTGGTCATTGAGATCACACGAGGGAGGACAGGTTCAATTAAGATATAATAGACAAACAGATTTCATCGAGTCCTGATAAATCTATCAACGTATGTCATATTACACATATGTATGCTACAAAAACAAATAGTAGAACGAAAGCTCAGTGTTCACAGTCCGTGTCCGTTCATTTTGGTCATCTCTGTATATTTCTGTATGTTTCTGATGATAATCTTCTGTATAGCATTTCTATCGATTTCAGTAAGCTAGCCTTGTATAGTCTTCGATGAGGTCATCTGATAAAAATACAGGTATAAAATTTGAATCGATATTGTTTCATATACCACACTACTTGTGATAATAATTGGTTGGAAATACTGACTGACGCTTCTAACATTTTTTCCAGGAGAACATTGCGAAGCACCCAAACGAATAGCAAGCATAATATCTCGTTGTAGAGCGGCGCACTCCTTTGCTGTTGCCGATACACAAAACTATACTGAAGGGTGGAACACAACAGCTGAGTTGAGAGTTCTCGCCAATACGACGGAATCGCCTGAGAACTCCTACTACTTGGAAACAGAAAATCCATGGAGCTACACGTTTGCCTCTGTAACTGATGGTAATGTGTAAATCTGTTTATTCATTTTACCTCTTGTATGTTTACTTTAATTTCATTCCATTGGACTGAAATTAAGTGTTTGTTGATAGATCACATCTTTGGAAAAAAAACTAGCAAAAAATTGACAAGATCAGTATACGGTTTGCAGAGATGTTAAATATAACGCCATTTGTAAAGAAACAAACAATCATGGAATGTTTTAGCCTACCCGGACACGTAACCGATGCTCCCAATCTCCGACAGTTCAAGACTCGTCTCTTGTCCTCATTTTAGATTATCCACAACTTACGACCTTTCTTCTATTCCACCATTGCACTGTGTACTCATCAATTTTCATAATTATTTTACATCACATCAATTATGTTGTTATATTTCAGCCATACCATATATGGTATGGTGAAATATTTTGTATTCGTAATGTTTCTTTCTTTCTTTCTTTCTCCTGTCAAATCTTCAAAGCGATTCATCTCCGTCGTTCCGTGACCGAATGACCTGAAATTTGGCACAAGGGTAGAGTGGGTCAATACCGAGGTGCTGTTTTCTCTTTTTTTTCATATCTGCCTCTAAAATGATTTTATTGAAGTTTAAAGGTCATGTTTTGACCAAAACGGTATATTGTGGCCCCCTGTTCCCTTGAATTACAATGGAATGTTCTTAAATTTGGTGTAGATAGGCATTAGATAGTTGGTAAAATGATCCAGGTAAAATTTTGGGCATAAACTACTTTAAAATGCTTAATTTCAGCGCTTTTCTGAGGGGAAATTGGTTTTCTTTCGGCTTCCTGCCGTGAACTCCAGTGACCCCAGAGCCCACACGTGCCAGGTGCCAGCGGTCTGGGGGGAGCGAGAGATAATTACTTTATGGACGCCAGCCAATCAGCGACGAGAAAGGCGAATGCTAGTTAATATTCATAAGCGGGGCCTTGCAATCCCGTATATACACAAACAGATGCATATTACAGCCTTACAGTGGCCATATGGTCCCCTTTGCCGGGTTTGAAATTGTAGTTTGCGAGGATTTGGAGTTCAGACAGGGTCATTTGAGCGGTAGCGGACGGTACGCGTGCATTGAACGTTAGTGTCGATGAATTTACCAACATTCCGCATGGCACTCTCAATCATTTTCGGCAGATTTGGACAGGGAAAATTGGACGGCTTGCGTTTAGTTTTGATACGTAAGTTTGACAGTGGCGAGAATGCATGTATTTTTCCCCGAACAAATGTAGGTACTTCTAGTGTTGTTGTTGTTCTTTTTTGACGTAAACTTTGTACATTCAAATTGTAAGTAACTTTAAACTGCCAGAGTTTGAGCCCAATAAAACACTCTCAATACCAGAGTATCACCACTGACCTCCGAAAAGAAACCCCCGAACAAAGTAGAAACACCTATCCTCCAGGTCTCGCACGCTACGAGCAGGAAACACTCAGACAAGATTACGTCCGATGGCTGATTGCATACAAAGTAAAACAATTTAACAGTGGTATGCAGGGGCATATACTTAACAAAGAATTCGAAGGAAAATGAAATATATAGATAAAGCCAAATCAAGTTAACTTGTTCGTCCTGGGATTTTTCAGAAAAGAAATGAAGCGACAGGGTGGTAAAATTCTTGTAAAATTTCGAGACGTCTCCGTTTATGTAATGGCTCATACAAAACAAGAAGAAGATTGAAGTTTTTAGCTTGAAAAAAACAACAACACTCCTACTACACTGTGCCTGCACCTGACAATTATTAAAACGTATGCCCTACTTGCTTAAAAAAAAGTTCACTGCAATAATAAATGCACCCACATCACAAGGAGATTATGACGGTACTTAGACCTAGTTATCGAAGTGGAAATTGTTGAATGGCGTCATGTAATTTCATGACGAAAATCTTCTGAATGGAAGATGCGTTTTTTTTTCACTCTCGGAAAAATAGGAGCTGCCGCAATTCTGAAAACCAATCAGTTATGCATAGGCGCTCCTGTGGAAGATTATATTCTTCCATATGGGCCCGGGGCATATTGGGCAAGCTCTGTTTTGACATGGAATCAATTCACAATATTAGTTCTCTTTTGGGGATAACTTACATTAAATATTGCATTTTTGCGCAGGGGTGACTTGGAACAGTCCAATGTTGCGTGGGAATGGGTATGGCTGAAATATGCTATATTTGCACCCAAGCAAATGTCGGCCTTTCTAGTGTATGATATATATTCATATGTCTTTATAATTACTTGTGCATATGTGTAAATTAGCTTTGTATGTTTCTATCTTTGTGTGTGGTCAGTCGTCACCAGCTTAGGCTGCCTAGGCTGACCCAGTGTAATGATTTTGTTGTCATTTTAAGCACAAATGCAATGTTACTTTTTTTCTCTGCAGGTTTTCCATACTTTGGAAAGCAGGGAACCTACTTGCCTGGTGGATACGTTACTTCGTTGGGAAGCGCAAAGCATACAAGTTTATCTCGTGTTGAACACTTACAGCAACAGGATTGGCTAGACGACAAGACTCGGGCAGTATTCATCGAACTCACTTTGTACAACCCGCACGTGAACTTGTTTTCCGTGGTTTCCATGGCAGTGGAGTTCACCAATCAGGGTGCGGCGTACAAAGGGTCAGAGGTCGTGACCTTGCGACTCGTCCAGCACGACGCCATCTTGCTCCTTGTTCTTAGAGGATGTTTGGCACTTTTTATTCTTATATTTGCACTTCGGGAAGGTGAGTTTAGAAACATATTAAAGGTCAATCTCTTCATTAGCACAGAAAATCTGATAATCTGAATGACATCGTAAAAAAATGACAACTATGTAATTGATCTAGACAATTGTAAAATGTAACCCCAGCCTGTAACGCACAATTGGGTCTTTGACAAACATAAAGGTCCCACTTTTTTCTCATTTCTTTCTGTCTTTTTTTAATATTCTGTATGTGAGCATTGTCAGGATAATAGCTAGAGTGATAGCATCTGTCGTGACATAGTATATACGACGTTTTGTCACACGCAGACAAGAATATTCTTCTTCACCGCATGTCAGTTTTGGTTAATACTGAGGCGGACCGTCAAACAAGAATATTAAAATTTCACCATTGTATCCTAGGGAAGACGCTTTTCTCGCGTCCTCTTGACTATCTGACTGAGTTCTGGAGTTGGGTAGAGCTTCTCGTCATCGCTGTAGGCTTCTCAGCTCTTGGCGTCTACTTCCACACACAGAGCATCATAGATGAGGTGGCGGTACAGCGTACAGCCGGACACAACGCAACATTTGGCGGGTATAAGAGCGCAGTCGGCTGGTTCCAAGTCTACACCTACCTTTTGGGTCTCCTCATCTGCTGCGCTACATTAAAGTTCATCCGTCTCCTACGCTTCAACGCTCACGTATACGCATTGTCTATGACAATGAGACGATCCCTCAAGCCTGTAGCACAATTCATGCTTACCGTTGTGATCCTCATCATGGCGTTTACACAGATGGCAAACTTGATTTTTGGTGTAAAACTCTTAGAGTACAAAAACATAACTTCAAGTCTGCAAAGCCTTTTGTTTATGATGATGGGCAGCTTTGACTTCGAGGCTTTGACTCAGGGACATGAACTGTTAGGCCCAATGATATTTTTCACTTATCAGAGCATGATGCAGTTTTTCTTGCTTAGTATGTTTATGGCGATCATAATGGACGTTTACAGCGAAGACACCCAATCGACTCATACGGAAGAGCTGAACTTCAACGCCTTTGTTAAGGAATCTGCCTTAAGGGTGTTAGAGAAAGTCAAAGACAAAAAGTCTCCTAATATCAATGTTGTAAAGAATATTTCAACAAGAGACAGAGGAACATTAGAGGACATGCTTACAAAAATAGATCGCATGGTGGGAGACCTTGACACTGGTGTTTATGATTAACATTTTACATTTTGCAAAAGACATTAATGAACACAAAATATCACAGTGACTGTTTGTACCAACATTTGGTTCTCTTGTTCTTTTCTTTTGGATGTCATAGTGTATCGTATACAAATTTTATTCATATTAAAAATTGCGTTTTAAACTATATGCTTATAATAAATGGATAAATTGAAGTATGTGATACATTTCGTTGTTATATTCAAATACCATACGTAGTGTATCTTAAACAATGTGTTGTGCATAGTATGTGCTATATACATTGTATGGCATGATTAGATATTTGATGGCCATTAAAGTAAGAATATAATTTCTATCTGTGTAAAACTCGATCTCCTTATCCGTAACACAGCATTAAAGCTTTAAAACTGTCTCTCTACGGTTTTGAAAATAACTGGCGGTATACCTGGTACTGAAACGGAATTCCCTAGTCCTTGCAGTGTGTGGGAAATATCAATGAACTATGTAGATAATCAGGATTGCTTTTGTAGTCTCGTGCCCATGGTCTCAGCGGATTCAGCATGCACTCATAGTATACTGCCCTGGGAGCGAGGTGAAGATAGGATAGTCTGCCATTGGCCTAGACGTGACCTTTGCTCTCTGACGTCAAACATTACCGCCAGCTTGTGAAAAGTGTCGTCTGCAAAGATGTCGTCTGCAAAGGTAAAAAGGAAACAATTAGCATTCCTCTGAGAGAAAGGTTTGTTCCAGAATCTCCGTGTTCTTTGCAATTAAAAACAAGTAGAATACTGCTGAATTTTACTGACCAAGGCTTTGTACTGCGTGCGGTTTGTCATAGAACGAGTACTAGAACAAGGTGGGGGAGGGTAATAGTGCATACGATGCATGTTGGCTGAGGGAATCCTAGATCGCGTGCTGTTCCCTGGCCGGTTATATTCCTCTGGCCGGCTTACTCCTTTATTTGTTCCATTTCTACGATTTTTCCAGCGATCCGGAGTCTGGTAGAGACTAGCTGGTAAGTTTTCTCTGAAGGTAACGTTCTCAAAGCCGCCTGTCTGCAAATGTCATTGGTTCAACTCCGTACACTTGGTAATGTTGCTAGGGTTAGGCTAGCCCGAAATTGTATAATTAAGGGTTAATGACCCGCCCCGAGGTGTACATGGTGTCATACCGAATAAAACCACCGAGTGAGCGAAGCGAACGAGGTGGTTTTATGAGGTGGTTATAGCAAAGGACCAGGCGTTATGACACCATATATACCGAGGAACAGGTGGGTCATTAACCCTATTATCATATAGCCTACCCACACTGACCCATTTAAGAGTAGATTAGAGTAGTGTAGAGTTTCCAGTTGAGTAGGAGCGACAAATTCTTTTCTTAAACATACATCTTTTATTCAGTACATACATTTGAACAGTGACTTTGAACAACATAAAACTTGTACGTGAAATGTATTTCTGTTCCAAGGCTTAAAATAAGAACAAAGTCGATTCATTATGTTACAAACTGTTGCACACTCCGTATTTCTCCACTCGCCCATTCTCCAGTTTGTCGAGTTCGTTCGTATCAGGCGCTAAATCTCTGCCGGCTTTCCTGAGGTATTCCGGGATCCCTGTGCTTCACAGCTCTTGAGAATCTCGTTCACTACGAACCCAGACACGACTTCTCCGAAGGAAGGTAGCATTTTGGTCCTCCAGCGCCATGACCGCTACTCAATAACGGACCGTGGTGTTATTGTCGTCTGAACTTGAATGGGCGGGGGTGCAAATAATTTTATTTTCCATTTGCAGTTTAAATTGGACATGACTTGAAATAGATTTTATTGTCTTAAATATTATAGGTAATTCAATGTTGTTTTAAGACAGCAAATGTTTTCTTTGAACAAAGAAACACGCACTACCGATATTAATAGAGGGAGCCATCCCCCCTGCCATGCCTGTACTTATTCCCCTATCTTGGCAGATGGACGATTCCTGGATATCTCATTCTGATTGGCCAGCGTCCTGTTTGTCTGTCCTCCTGACTGGTTTAAACTTTCAAAAGTTTTATCACATATGTGATAATCAAAAATTTAATGCACGGCTGTTACGGCGTCATAACCAGCATGAAAAGAGGCCTTCTGATTGGCCCACGTCCCCAGGCTATATGATAATAATATATACATGTACATGTAGTGTTTCAACTTTTGGTACTTATTCATTTTTGTCCGTCCAATCAACGCAACTAAATTTCTGGGTCTTCTGGAGTTTGCAGTACTGCCTAAGACCGCTAGAGAAAGAACATTGTGACTTGAAGCTCCTTTCGGCTATGATAAGAGAATGCTTAGTGGTCTTCCACAAACGTAAACACAACTTTGCGGTAAAGTTCTGTATTCTACTGGCTATTCTACTGACTTACCGCTGGAATCCTTATGTATTCGCTCTTTTTACATCTGCTTTATACGATTCAAAGCATGGTGGAAAACTTATCCTTATTTCTGTAAACGGACTAAAACTGATGCGCGCGCGGATTTCATCCATATAATAAAATATAACATTGTCTTTACTATTTGCTGTTTCCTAATTGGATATGAGTGCTTAACAGGTTTAGGACTTGTAGAAACAGAGTACAATCAGAACTAATATGCAACCCTAAAATAGCACTTTATAAGCAAAGGATGCCCAACAAAGAAGCTTGAAGTTGAAACTAGACATGGGTTAGCCTATCCTGCGTGCGTTGCGCTAATTTCGTGAGTGTGCCATAGTGTGTTCGAGGTGACCTCAATAGGTTGTTATTGGCTTGCGGATCTTTCTTTGTGAAGTCCTGCTGCAAGAATAGCAACACAAAGACAGCCGGAAAAGACCACAGCTTTAACTACAGCTACAAATTGAATGGGGCGTTTCCAATAAAATTGTAAAACCTCTCAACTTTGATGATTGCTGTGTTTTCGCCCGTTTCCTTTGACTGTACAGTACTACTTGGATGTAACAGATGAAGAAGAATTTTGATCCAAGCCCAGCTCTTTCCCTTGTTAAATGTCGATCCAATGTGTCAATGCTCTTTCATAGAAGAATTTGAGAGAAAACTTCGCCACTTACATCGATAACTTTTTATCTATCGACGTGAAATAAAACGTGCCCTTTGAATATTTTTCGTCTCCAGATTACGCAACAAGAATAGCAACACGGGGCCCACTGATAAGGCCACAATTTTAAATGCAGTTACAAATCAAAACCATATAGATCGCTGATCTTTATTATATCCTTTGACAAGAAATAAAACGTGCCCTTTGGAGATTTTTTCGTCTGGAGATTATGCAACAAAAATAGCAACCCGGGATCTCAGATAAGACCGCAGTTTTAGATGCAGTTACAAATTAAAACCTCTCAGAAACTTTAAGGATTGTTGTGTTTTCACCGGTTTCCTCTGACTTTACACTACTACTTGGATTTTACCGATGAAGTGGAATTTTGATCTTTCCCTTGTTACGTGTGGGTCAAATGGGTCCATCCTCCTTCATAGGAGAATTTAGGATGATTTTTTATACCTTTCTACGCGAAGTTAAACGTGCCCTTTGGAGATTTTTCGTCTGGAGACTATGCAACAAGAATAGTAACATGGAGACGCCGAAAAGATCGACCACAATTAGATGTTTCAACAAAACTCTAACGATCTGTGAGACCTCTCAGAAACTCCCTCGTGGCATTTTGGAGAAAACCATATAGATGGCTGATTTTTTATATCTATCGACACGTAATAAAACGTGCCCTTTGAAGATTTTTCGTCTGGAGATTATGCAACAAGAATAGCAACACGGAGCCCACCGATAAGACCGCAGTTTTAACAAATTGAGAAAGACGTACAACGAGCAAGGCAGCTGGCTGCCGGACTAACGTGTAGCCATCTTTTGACGGGATCTTATCGCGAAGGGAGTGGTTCGGGGCGGCACGCGCGCCACGAGTGCCCGCATTGCCTTATATGCACATCGCCGCTCCCTCAGGGTTCCAGTCTTTAGACCGATCCGTATTTCTCGCCATGTCTCGAGGGTTTCTTAGTTTGGCGACAACTCCCCCGGAACCCCTAATATAGCCAGCTGCATGTGTGCACGGCAAGCGGCAGATACCGTCCATCCTACATAGCGGGCGCTAACGAACCCCACCCCGCCGCTATCTGACATCGGGTTTGTTGTCCTTGGCTCGGACAAATTTCCTCGGAACAGTGTGAAAAGGTAAATATATCTGCTTTCATTTTGTTGGTTGGATTTAATTAAGTCGATGTGATCCACACGGTGAGATAACAATACAAAACGGGGGGCGTATTTTGAGATTTGGGTCAGTACGAGAGTGGTCAGGCGTATCGTACTAACCGAGATGGCTCCGCCGGCCGTAGGTCCCAAGTCGCCGCCGAAGATTGTGTCGAGTCCCCAGGAGCTTGCCATCCAGCTAGGCCAGCCTTTGTCTCTTACCTGTGGGGTGCAGGGCAACCCTCGCCCGACCGTTACCTGGTACTTCAACGGCAAGGAGGCAGCCGGCCTCGCGGGCAACCGTATCGTAGAGAAAGGCAACAACGTTAGCCTCGAGATCGGCCGCTTCGACGTACCGTGCTTTGGGAATTACCTTTGCGTTGCCTGGAACGAACTCGGAGAGGCTAAGTTCACCTTAGCGCTTGGCGAACAAGGTAGGCTTTCTTATTTCAACTCATCTTTTCAAACACCAATACAAGTCTTTTTATGTACTTTCTTTTACAGTTAAAGCATACACAGAAATAGTTCTAATTTATCAGCTGGTATAAATGACACAATTGCAAAACTGACTATAACAAAATATCATATGTGTTAAATGATAGGCAAAAAGATAAACACACTACTGAACAGTTAAAAGTTCTTACCAAAACGTAACACTGCGTTTCTAGACTAAACCACAGCCTAGATGTATAACATACTGCATGTATAACCGCTTGTGACCAGTCAAGTGCGGGGACCATAATTGCGTTAAGCATCGAAATACTTTGCGTTTCTTAGATGACTCGCCAAAATATCTTCACACCCAGAATGTGACTGAGTTTGCAACAATTCTCAGTTACACTTTGGCCTGCTTTACAAACATTACTTCGTACGTCTCAGCTTTCGTGCTGTATTGTGGTGTAGCATTAGTTATGAAAAATTCATCGTACTTTTGTGTAATGCAATTTTATTTCTTCTTATCGCTAATGGACAAACCATTACAACCAATTTCAATGATTCTTGCACTTGTAGTTTTATCAAAAAGCTTTTAAATATCCTCAATATTGAAGGATATAATTTGCATAGACAAGACCCTTACTAGCTATTTCTTTAGATTTGTTAACTTCATAAACGAAAGTTTAGATATAGTCTCTAATCTTTAAAGCGAACACAAAGTAAATATTTTGCACCTTGCACTAAACGAAAGTGATGCTATACTTAGAATGTTTAAGGGAGGGTGGTATACCCTTGCATATTAGAAACAATCAGAGAGAGTTGCCTCCGTTCTGAACTCTAAAAACATACAAAAAGAGATATGGAAGAAGAAGTGATAATACTTCGACAGGTAGATATTACTTGTAGGTGTTTCATTCGCGCTTTACATTGGGGATGGGGGGGGGGGGGCTTTCCATTATCTTTGTTATTTATAAGCACTTTTAAAGGCTACATTGAAATTGTAATATAACCTAGCAAGATAAGTTAATGCCAATGTTATAAATATAGGCACTGGCGAGTATTTGCGATAACCTAATTTTCCCCTTACAATTTTCTAACGCTAAAAAACATACAAATATGGTCTGTGCCGTAAGTCTATACTTAAACCAGTGTTAGTGACCTCTTTTAACTCCCACTGAACCCTAGTACCCCTGTGGTGCAAGCATGCCAAACTTCTAAGAAAAAAAGATTCTAAGAAAACCTCAGTAAGTAGGTTAGCGTCTCTGGATATTCCAGGCTTGCCATGTTCATCCCGTAGAAGATCAAGGCTTGATATTGTGTTCTAAATATCTCGTGAGAGATTTACCAAGACCGACATCTAAGGACAGACTGATTTGATTATATGGATGGCGTACTATGGGTGCTGTAAAATTGGTGCGAGCGAGCCTAAAAAAATGTTGGACAAATCGTTGCCTTTGTGACGAAGTCTAAGTGATAATGAAGCTTTTACAAATAGCTGAACGTACAGAATATTGTATTGAAAACAAGAAGTTCTTTATTTTTGTTCTTATACACTTTGAAGACTTTGGAAAACTTCACTCATTTCAAGTAACTATAGGTTAACGACAGCTAAAGTTAGCTTGAAAAAAATGCGTATTATTCATTTTCGGATATATTTCTAAGAAACATATTAGTGTCTGTTTAGCAATATTTTCTTTTGCAATCTACAGCAAATATTTGCGAATTTTTCAACATCTTTAAATCTTTTAAGGTTAAAATATGGTTGCAAACTTTTGTAGAAATGGGCAAACTATGATTCGTGTGTGGATGTCATCCATACAATTAAGTCATTGTGACCTGACATACGGCGAGGCCGAGTCAACACATGTCTGTACCATAATAGGCTATCTAACTGTCCTTCAATGTAGGAAATCAGGAGGGCGAAATCTCTAGTGTCTCGTCTTAGCTAGATTGATAATGTTATTCACTTGTTATTTTGCCCTAATTAAATTGTGTACACATGTAATGTATACAAGGCGTATGGAGTTTAAGACGTAGTTTTAAAGTCAGCTTTTAGAAAGTGGACCCTTTTCGCAATAAAGAGCAAGGACGGAAAGTGAATCTATATCGAAATTATGTTTGTTGTCTCACTTATTCTACAACGTTTGCTGTTTACAACGACCATAGGACTGAATAAACATTGTCATAGCACTGTACTGAAGTTAGGTAGCGCCAAGTATAGTTTCCTTACATTCCTTTCGTTCCTTTTCGCACGTGCACTTTCGGTACTTTCCTTTTTGTCCCTTTTTGCTCCTTTTCGCAATTTCGGTAGACCCCACGTTAAAAGCAATTTTCCTAGTTCCTTTTACGTTTTGTTATAGGATGTTTTCAGGAGTTGCTACCCTCATACTTTAATGTTGCCTATCAACATGTTCTAAGTATATACAAACAACAAGCAACAATGGTCTGGCTTTTCAAAGTTTAGCTGAGTGTTCAGGGGCGTGACAAGTTGTGTTCCTCTTCTCTAGCAAACGAAACCTTTAGTTCGTCTCCTGTTGAGGCCATACTATTTTGATCATTTGGACACCCCAAAACTAATGCGAGCGTGCAAAGAAAAACTGAAAGTGTGGCAAAAAAAGTTGCTTCCACTATGAAATCTAAGTGGTTTTATTGGAGGGTTGACCAAATGATTGAAACAAACAGGATCTAGGAATCTAAATTGCCTTCAAAGGCTTTGGCAATTTGTGTTTCTCTACTCCCAGCAAATGATTGAAACCTCTGGTTTTCTTCCTACTGAGTTTGATTTACCTACTGGCCAACTGATTTCATTAGCAGCCAAACGCAAGGTCCTTGTGACAAGGTCTGACAGCTCGCAGGCAAACGCAAAGAGCAAACATTCAGAATCAACTTTTAACCTTGTGTCAGTAAATAATCTGGTCGTGCAGTTCTTACCGGTTTGGCTATTTCTGTCAACAAAGTGGCGAACTATAAACAGTGTAACGTGAAAAATGCGACATTAGTGAACTTTTAACTTCTTGTGTTACGGGACTGTAGGATTCAATAGAAATTTTTATTAGCAATTACTTAAGTCTAATCGCAAGTGCATGGCACGTTGAAAAGGAGTTATCTACCACTTAAAAATCACGACCACAGCATGTTCAGATTAAGAAATATTAAAAAAAAAGGAAGTTCCACTGCAGTACCTTAGAAAGTCACTAGAGGCCCAGTATCGAACTTGACCTTCGTTTTGTTACCCCTACCCACCTACCAAATACCATCAGGATCGATTCAAGGCTTGAATTATGCTCTTCAAAGACGCACACACAAACAAGCACACAAAGAATATAACCTTCTTGTTAAAGGTAGTAGAATAAGATAATATTTATACTAATGTTTTTTACTCATGCTAGCATTAAACAGAGACCCTATACTATACCTCTAATGACGAAACTATTGAACAAAACAAAAATACACGCAAAGACTTGATGTATAAATGAATAGGTAATCAGAAAAAGAGACAGATAAGTAAATAACACTGTTAATCAGGAGTTCTGTCAAAAAGAGTAAATAAAGGACAAGGCTGAAAGATCTGAAAGAACTTAAAGATCCGCCCCACCCCCTTTGCGGACTATATTTGACTTTGTGCCAAGGTCAAACCCTTGGCTTCAAGGTCAACATCGCGATCTATGAAATACTACACAGGGCCAGGGATTTGCAAATGGCATTAAGAACCTACCATGTTTAAATAAACGGTTAATGCTTACTGTGCTTCTAAATTTGAGCTTTGAAGTGCAAGTAGGTGACGTATTTGCTGTTAATGCCAACCGATTTGGAAATATATTTAAGAACCGTCTGCAAGACACGTTTCTCTCTGGTTGGAGACAAGAATTAAGAAGTTTTAACAAACTCGGTACTTATTGTAAAATCAAAAAAGAATTCTGGTCCGAAAAATATCTTTCATCTGTTCAAAACAAATTGTTTAGAAATGACCTAACGAGACTAAGGATTAGTGCACACACCTTACAAATTGAAAAGGGCCGACACTACAACATACCAGCCAATGAGAGACTTTGTCCCACATGCCATAATGACATAGAAAATGAATTTCATTTTGTAATGGATTGTCCGACTTATGAAGAAGACCGTCAAAAGTTATTTCAAAATATTGTATGTAAGTCCGAAATTGTACTACCACATGCTAGGTCAGAGGTATTCCATTTGATATTATCATGTCCTGTTCATATATCTGCCTACGTTGGCCAATTTATTTACAACTCATTGCAAAAACGATATAATGCTTTATGATACTCACTAGATTGTTTATACTGTTATATTATATTACATTAGTTGTTAGTTATTTGTATTAGTATATAGTTGTTCACATTGCCATACATTGTAACTGTTACAATTGTTGCGCAATAAAGTTATTCTATTTTACTTCACAGTGCATCTTTTTCATCTCCATCACTCTGTTATAATTGGTAAAATGTTTATGTTACTATTGTCTGTAGAAGGCACATTAGATGACAACCAGTACGTCTTTGGATGAAGAAATATTTTTTTCTTCATTTTCATGAAAACCTCCATAAATCAATCAAGTTAGTCTTCAAGTCAGCTTATTCATTACCTCCATGAAAATTGAGGGTATAGTTTTTGGTACGTGTCTCCGTGTTTTTTAGTTTTCGGATATTTGTGGGCAGCATACTTTTGTTCCTATGGATGGATTGTAATAATGTTTGGCTTTGCTTGATCTGTTGGGATCTTCAATTGTTATGTGGGTAGGTGTTTGGAAAACCAAAGGTTAACGTCAATTTTGGGCCCCCCTGGTGTGTGACCTTAGTACTTCAACAGAACTTCGTTTTATATCTTTTGACCTGGAAATGCTATGGTCTTTTTCATTTTTTGGTGGCGGCTAGTTTGTGAACATCGATACACATTTTAATGATTAAGAAGCACTATTTGATTATTAGCAGCCTGGTTGACATCCTAGGTAGGTCACAAGCTATGAATACAAGATTATGAATATAAGCGGTAATTTAGAACTAAAATGGATTGTTTCATCCAGGTAAGGTTATCATGATTACCTGGCCAAAGTCTCATGATTTATTTGTTTTGCATATCCGGTAAATCACCTTAATACGTAACGCACCAGGACTGTATTAACGAGTACAAGCTGCATATCCGAACAGATTTATTTGATCCGTATCCACGTACTCCCACCGGAAATGACTCTTTTCAGTAAGATTGGTGGTTTCTTTGATATACCCTAAGTGAAGCCCTTCTCAAACATGGGACCCCCATTTATCGTCCTAGCTACTCATTTTCATCTTAGTAATTGAGGAAATTCAGTGACTAGCATCTGCAGATATAGATTTATGTGCATTTGCAGATAGGTGTGACAGGTCGTTCGGTGTAATTTAACCATTTGCTGCCGCGCCGCATGCCTACTTAGCTGGTGTGTTTCGCTAAAGGGCGATTATACCAGCTATATAGATACAGATACAGAAGCTGGTGTGTTACGCCGAATATACAGATACAGATTTGCCAAGGGCAACGGGGCAAGTCATGGGATTCGAACCCAGGCCCTCTGTGTTCTGGGACAAAAACGCTGCCATTACGCCACGCTGAAGCTAAGGCCACACCAATTTAATTTCTTGGTTCACGGATTCGCTCGCTCCTATTTTTTGGGAAAAAAATAAAAATAAAAATTACCACTCAGCAAATTTTCACCATTAATGAAACCATTCACCAACTTTCTGGTGTAGCAAATTGGCCTTTATATTATAAGCTCCTTAAAGTGTGGGTACAGGTGCTGTTACTGTACAAAAATAGTGTTTTTGTACTTTTTTTCAAGCTGAAAACTTTTTTCTTTATGTTTTGGATTAGCCGTTACCTTTACCCCAACCATTTTACAATTTTTATTTTTATTTCGCCCTCTCGCTCCATATTTTTTATGAAAAAATCCGTGAACCAAGAAATTAAATTGGTGTGGCCTAAATGTGTAAAAAAGAAGGCATTTTTCCTTATACATGTAGTAATAGCAGTTCTAGTCACACCTAGTTTCTACACATGAAGAGTATCCACCAAACTTTTACCACATCCCCCTACTATCTGCTTAGACAGCACAGTCTGTGTATTCTACAGTAGGGCCACACAAATATCACAAATTGGTTACATTTTCTCTAAAGGTCTGGTGAGGTCAGTTCGTACGAGATCGACCCAGTCAGTACTAGTACTGGATTTGCTTATTTTTCGGGTGCCCTTTTGAACTCGAACGTCACTCAGTGTTCTCTGGGGGTTTAGCAAAGTCGTTCCAAACATAACTTCCCTTCTTTCACGTATGTAGTTGGAGAAACTAGTACTATAGTGTCGAGCAAGTCAATGATGAAGAAAGGGTGTTGCAGGAGTTCACGATGGCTTAGTTTTTTTTAAAATCCACTGCGTTTCACGATAGAACTATTCAAACATATGACATATATAACTGAGAAAGATTAAAAAGTCATGCAAACGAAGAACTAATATAATCAATGAGAAAATACTATAATTCCATTTTCATAATTCTATGTTGGTAAATGACAGTAATTTCATACTTGCAACGTTTGGAAGATAAGTATTTGTGAACACCGTTCACATTAAACAGAACGTCAGTTTATTTATTTGCATAACTGGTGGGAGAATGGTAGAGTAGCCTTTCATACTTTGAACAGGGATCGTTTAAAACAAATGCGCCCCCTGTTGGCATCCAGGCGAATTAGCACCCTCCTGTGATAATCTTTGATCATAAGAAAAACCCAGCCCCGCATTCCATGATAACATAAGCCTACAGAAATGTGGTCTAGGTGCTTGGAAATAAAAGCGCCTTCTTACGGCGTCAGTGCATAATTACAATTCCTCTTGTTTAGGAAAAAATAGTTACAAAGAGCGGATCGCTGCCTTCACCTAGCTTTATCATAAGAAAACGTATACATGAGAATGTGTGTGAGAGAGAGGGAGAGAGAGAGAGGGAGAGAGAGGGGGAGAGAGGGAGAGAGAGAAAGGGGAGAGTGAGAGAGAGAGAGAGAGAGAGTGTGTGTGTGTGTGTGAGAGAGAGAGAGAGAGGGGGGAGAGAGAGTGTGTGTGTGTGAGAGAGAGAGAGGGGGAGAGAGAAAGGTGAGTGTGTGTGTGTGTGTGTGTGTGTGTGTGTGTGTGTGTGTGTGTGTGTGTGTGTGTGTGTGTGTGTGACAAGGGGGTGTGTGTGGGGAGAGAGAGAAAGTAAAGTACAGAAATACAACCTCCATCGTACGTCCTGACATGTTATCGTCAGTATGTTGACAAACCGTCTGCCGTGCTCCATAGAAGGCGCGCTGTCCCCGCATTGCCGGACTCGGGGGAACCCCGGAAAGGAAAAGGTAACACGTGTAGGCATGTCTGCGGCGTTTCTGCAGAGAGAGAGTAGTTAGGAACGGAGAATGGAATATTCATAGGCCTTCCACATCACAAAAAAGTCCAACTTACATAGAACTAAGTATAACGCGTATCTTCGTGCGTTAATTGTTTGAAAAAGATCCTCAAATTCGCTAGCGTTCATCTTACAAAGAAGAACATGCTTGTAAGATAATTCTCAAAAAGATAAATGAATGGAAATACTCATGGTCTTTTTTGCTTTATAAAAGAACCCATCGTACACAACGTAATGTATGATCACTAATTTGCCGAAAGATCAGAATGTTGACAAGGGCAAAATTGGGTTCTTGTTAGACAGTCAATTTTTATATTTTATTTGAAAGTAATGGGTGAGCTATATCACGAGGATTGTAGATAACAGGACAAGAATACCCAATGAAAATAACATAATTCACATGATGACATCGTTTCCGGGATAAGTACTATTGTTTTATTTCTTTAACCATTGGTCCGGAAGGGTGGATCACGTAATAGGTATTACAGTTAAAAGTATGGTTTTTAGATACTGTTAAAAGATTACTATGGTTTTTAGATACTGTTAAAAGATTACTTACTTAAAGCTGGTAAGTGCGTACTGTATCCTTTTAAATTGTATATATAGCTGTGTTCATATATGTCATCACCTCATATAGGCACGATAGATATAACATTACGCATCGTATATTTACTCAGTCTTATGTAGTTTTGATACGTTTCACTTGTTTAAACGCGTCATAGCATAACAATATATAGTAAGCTATCGTAACGTGAAAATCTACTATGTTCAAGTAAAACATTCTATTAGGCTGCATTAAACGTACCATATTTCACTAAGATTTCTTCTTTTACCATTTTCCCATATTTAACAGGCAAACACATGCACGTTGTATGTAGTAGAGTGCAAAGATAGCTTCTTACAAAATAGAAATATTTTTCTGCTTTCTGTTTCAGCGGGCCAACTTGCCTCGTCTGGAGAAAGGTACGTCAATTTCGTAATTTTCTAGCTCTACTAAAGGTCACCATGTGGAGTGTATAGAAGAAATGACGTTCTATCTAAAAGTATATCCTAAATGACACGGCAATTTTTATCTCTTATATATATCATAACAACATTTAGTATGTTGTGCGTCAGAAAGTATTGACGTACAATAGTGGCCAAAGTGCAATTCTACTTCAAAATATCGCAAACCGACTAGTTCTCAATGTTGCAGAATATTCTGACACGTCGAAGTACACGCGTATATTTAAGTGTAGTTTCTGTCGTTTTTGTATCAAAATTAGCATATTTGCGTGAAGAGAAATAGTGTAGAATGATCATGTCTAAGTGTGCTAGTTGACCTTGTGCCCCCCTCCCCACCTACTCCAACACGGCCACGTACACATGCCATTCCCTTTCTGTCCTTGCCCGCCCGGCTATGTGCACGACAGTGCCAGTGACGTTCCTATGCAGTGTCTAGGTCCCCGCGGACCCGTAAGACCTTCAAACCTTAACCAGACGCTGGCGGAATGTGACATGTTTCCATACACAGGACGGATGCAGAGAAAACGTTGTAAAACCAACGTCTAAAATTTCACCTCGACCAAATTTGTCCCACTCTGATAAATAGTCCAGATAAAAGACGAACTGCTCTGCATCTGGTCTGCGACGTTTGATGCGTTGTGACTGACAACCTCCGTTTTCTACTTTCCATTTGTAGACTTGAGCCGCCCGATCTTAAGGACTGGGATTTCGTTAAGAAGGTATGTAAATGTTTCCTTTTTTCTTTAACATCCTAAGAGGTTAGCATCCGTCAGACATAAGAACTTTTATTTGGACTAAGTCTTTTGATAACGAGCTTTGAGGCCGCCGACATGAACTTCAAAAGCTGTTCATGACGAGGATAAAAATCTTAGTATCGCTGATTGGAAGGTATGTCGAGCGGGTTAACCAATTCGAGACAGAAGACCGTTTCAAAAGGCGTTTCAAAGAAGCGTTGAATTACGGATTGTCTTTGAAGGTACCGTACAGATCGACAAAAACATTGTCCGGGGACAACTTCAGAGAATTCTAAACGTGACCTGTTTTCAAAATTGTTGAAAGATAAACTAGAAATGTGAGCAAAACTGCCTGTCAGAAATAACATGTGTACACTGGCATGGATTAAGCTCGTAAATCGACGAGTAGAGATCTTAAATCACTTGACTGTGCAAAGAAATAAATCCAGACATTCCCAAAGTGACACAACCTTGCTTGTGATCACGTCCACGTCTAGTCGAAGGTTTCAAGATGATTAAACAGGATTAAAATGCGCAACTGACTGCTTCTACTCACAAGCGACTACAAAAATACCCGGTAACGACTTCCAGGCATCTTATCTACGAACTGTGAGATTCTTCTTAAAAATGTTTGCACGTAATTCCAAATGAAGAATATTTTATACTTTCTTTTTTTACCGTAACGTTACAAAAATTATTTTTATGTGTATTTTCTTCATGGTTATCATTTAAACTTGCCTGAAGGATGGACTTAAACGTTGTCTATTTTAAGACGCATAAGACATCAGATGTTCTATATAGATGAGGGACTCCATACAAGGAGACCACTCCCTCGCTGTGTCTGGTAGCTGACTTCCTTATCGATGTATGTGGCACACTGGTTCACATAATTCTACTGCCATAGGTCGGATGGGACACACGGGGAGATGGGAGGTTTTCTGTCAGGGCTTTCCCGTTTCAGTTCGTGTCACAGGATGTCATATTACCGTATAAGTCTCGTCTCGACTCAGAGATATTAGGATGGCAGTATTATGGGGATGGATTCATCGGATAACAGTGTATAAAACTGACTCACGTTAAAAAGTTTGTCAAAAACAATTTTTTCAATTATTTTACAGAAAGAGGGATGCAGACCCGCAAAACATTTTTTTTTGAAAATATGCATACACAATGTGCTGAAAGCATTTGAGCATACTGTTTACAATGCGAAAAGCGTGTATTTCTAAACATTGATCTACCATGGATGATATATAGAGATTTTACAAACAGTAGATGTATTATGAAGGTTATGGTAGGTTTTGATATTCACAAGAATATTTGTTATGTTGTCAGTTTCTACCTCTGAACCAATTGCAAAATAATAAAAAAGATCTTCCGTCCTAACATCTGCTTGGAGATGACTAGAGTGCGCATTGATCTGAAGTCACGTGATCGCGATGACAGTATACCGTAAACTTACACTAACCTGATGAAATTTCTCAATGTTAAGCCAACAAATCTACCTGACGTTTCAAAACATCAGACCCACCGCCGCAACTTGGAGATTTATGCACAAGAAAGTGACGGACATGTCTAAATATTTAGAAGACAGTTCAGCTAGTGTGTGAAAAGACCACCTAGAGCGAAATCACGTTGAGATCGAAGTAAAAAGTGCGTTCGTTGTTTCTTGACTTTATTCTTTGTTGCAGGCCCATAGTAAAAACATACTATATAAGACACACAACATAGCAACATACTATATGTACAAGCGTCTCCAGAGGTTTTCAAAATATGTTATGGTAGAAAGAGTTCGACTTGAGCACAGACTGTATGGTGGTATTCGAAGAGTGAAAAGGCCGATGTACAAGGGAATAGCACTGCTTACGCCATCTGGCGTCAAAGTTATAATCAATCAATCAATCAGCCGCGGGCATCAGGGGAGATGCATAGCGGCTGTAGACATGTCCCTCCAAGATGTTCTGTTTAAGTACAATTATAAGTACAATTATAAGTATTACAAAGTTATAAGTACAATTTAATACAATTCGACATTTTCTGAAACAGTCTGAACAATACACAGGAGGAAACCAAGTCGACGAGAGTAGGTGGGGGGGGGGGGGGTCAATACAACGTAAATCATCCACATTGAATCTGACATGGCAGATACAGTTAGCCAAGGTACACTTTCTAGTAATTCTACAAAGGCCATTTTGCGCTGGTGGACACCTAGTAGATAATATGGGTTGTACTTCGTTTACAAACATGAGTGTCACATCTTGGGAAAGGCCCGAATGTACATGTCAGAAAAGGCATTGAACAAGGCATACTGCAGATTGTAGCTTGTTTAAATCTCCATATACAAACCTATACTGTTTGTAACACCACCTAAACAGTTCCATTCTGATTTATGTATGATTATGTTACCGGTTAAGGTCCCGTCGCTACTGTATTCCATCCTTTACTTTCGGCTAGCGTGTGTCATCGGAAAATATGCAAGCAGATTCCACACATACAGTATATCTTGTTCCTGATATTTATGTATTGTGATATTTGTACGGTCTCTATTTGTTCAAAGTTGACATTTTTTGCTGGTATTCAGTCGAAAATTTAGTTTCGTCGATAAATCTATCGTGTGTTGTAAATTACAGTTTAAAATCCAAATTGAATTCTTTCATGACAGCCTTCTATGATATATCTTAACAACTATCTATCTGTTTGCTATTCTTGTTTTCATTGAGAGAAACCAGATACTGACTGATACTTTGATGCATTAATACTGTGGTTAACCATTCAACCTCCTTGAGAAAACAAACAAAAGAGTTGCGAATATATGACAAAACGTTTTACTCGACCATTTCAACACATCATCCTAAATCTCTGTTGTAAATTAGCCACGAATGAGATATTTCTTTAAACATGCTGATTAGAACTTCTTTAACACGTATCAGCTTTCAAGTTACTTTCGGTAATTATTGAATGTTGTTTTCGGTTGCTTTCGGTTGTTTTTTGTATTTTGTTAAAGTTGTTTTCGGGCGTTTTTGGTAGTTTTCGTTTGTTTTCGGTAGTTTTCGGTAGTTTCCAATATTTAGAGAGACCGCCTTTGGAAGTCAACTCGTCCCTCCACTGAGACCTGAACTAAATACCTCCCATAATCTTCAGCTTCCATCGTCTTAAAACTAATCAGTGCGTTCCTGGTCTATCTTCCGTCCTCTGTCGTGCTATTCCATGGTCTCTGCCAAGTAGTTTTTGGCTGTTTTCGGTAGTTCTCGCTTGTTTTCGGTATTTAGTGATATCAACCGCATTGGGAAGTCAACTCGTCCCTCCACTGAGACCTGAACTAAATACCTCCTATAATCTTCAGCTTCCATCGCCTTAAAACTAATCAGTGCGTTCCTGGTCTATCTTCCGTCCTCTGTCGCGCTATTCCACGGTCTCTGCCAAGGATTCTACCGCTCCCTCATATAATCAAAGGATTTGGTGATACCGGTAATCTTTTGACTGCACTCCAACATATTTTGTCGATGATGTATGGAAGCCAAACCTGTAGTGGACCGTCATAAGTGATAAGGTCAATTAGAAGTGAAAGGGGGGCACTAATTACAAACAGACTATAGATATTTAGGGATAGACTGGAATTTAAGTCTGAGGTCAATGACTTCTTTAGTGTGCCCTGCCAGTGACATGTGCTGCGCGAAGAGTGATAAAGAAAAAAGGAAATTAGATAGTATCTAGGTAAACAACTTGTTTAAGACGATAAACAATAGCTTATGCGCTTGCCCTATAGTATATGGGGGTAGGAGCAAGGATTATGTCCAGTCAAAGACATCCCGGAAAAGTTTAACTATAATTTAAAACACGAAAATTAGACTTACGCAAATTTTCGACTGAACAGGTCCAGTCTCGTCAAGGAATAAACAATCTACTTCTGTAACGTCACTTTATGTAGATAGCACACGTGACTCGGTGAGCAGTGGATCATAAGTTGCAGGAAGTCTATGGCGCCCCCAGTCTCTGTTAAGTGATGGTTGTAAGGCTCTAATATAGATGGCTTTTTTAATACCTCTGGAACAAATGCCTGACTCTTTGTCCAATTTGGGTAAATCCAATTGTCTTGTTAATAATTACAGTTAAACCTTTCTAGAATGTCTTCCACTAACACAGATGACTTTTTAACGTAAATAACTTGCCTGTATTTCCTTTCTTGTATTCCAGGAAGCGGGTGGCAACCTTAGTGTCGAGTTCAAGTGTAGAGCAACCGGTCAGCCACCGCCGGACGTTCTTTGGTACAGGTAAGCGTTGACAGGTTCAATGTCACTATTCGAACTTATCTATTAGTAACTACGAACGAGACGTAAAGGTCCGCGGATAAGAAATTGTTACAAATTTTCACCATTTAGAAGGCTAATTATGCTAATTGTTGCAAGAGGTAGGGGGCACCCAAGGTTTTAGGAACACCAAATTATAGACGTTACTCAAGTAAGTAACTGAATACGATTTTGGCAACTGTCCCCAATCGTATTCAGTTGCTTGAGTAACTGCTAGCATTTTGGCGTATCTTATCACCTGTAAGTCTAACCTTCATCGACGTTTTAGGAAGAATTGATGAAAGATTGTATCTATACTCATCATCATCGCGGGCTGCTTGCCCGGACCAAGTCCACCCTCTCCTTCCAGACGCCTCTGTCCCCCATAGCGTTCTTTAGATCCTCGACCCGCAACCCCACATCAAGAGCAAGTTGGTCTATGTAGGTCATTCTAGGTCACCCTAGCATGTGTATACTCTTGTATATATACTAAGTGGTGCATACTATATTTATAACAGCAATGTGTATTTTACTTAGGCCTAGGAAAAAAAATGTTGTGTTTCCTGTTTCCCTACCTTCCCTAGAAAAACCTGCCTACCCTAGACTTTTTTTTGCGTGGGCAGTGGAGTCACATAGCTTCCAGTTAGAATTTTTATTCAGCCTGCTTCCTATTGAAGTAAAAACAGTCTGCTTGTCCTATCTAATGAAGGATTAATGTATCTATTGTGCACAAAATCAAAGTTAGACATTGAAAGACAAGTGTCCTCATACATTACAGTTTCCTTTGTTCAACTGTAATATGTATCACTAGATTTTTGGCTAGCCTAAAAAAAAATTCAAAAAAAAAAAAAGATATCCCCTACCTACCGACCCTAATTTTTTCAGGACTGAAACAGGAAACACAACATTTTTTTCCTAGGCCTTAGTCCAAATACGTAGGATACATTACAATATCTTTATTATTCATAAGACTATAATCTCTAAATCAATATACACACAATAGCTAATCCTGCATAGTCGTCTTACTTAGATAAGCATAAGTGGTTTGGTAAACCCAAATGTTATAACAAATGTTGATTGGTCAGTTGTATGTTATGACAGACGCATAGTCCAGATAAGCCAAGCCCTGAACTTCCGGACAGTAAGCCCACTTGATCCTATCTTAAGAACGTACTTGTCTGAGAATCTGAAAGTGCTTTTAATTTGATGACATGAAGCATAGGGCGGCGCCCATCTTTATTTCTATAGCCCTTGGGCCACGCAACTTTGTGCACTACATCTGGCGCTAGCCCACTGATAGTTATGTGAAGGTTCACGACCACAGTCTTTCCCAAATGCTACGTTCTAAGCACAAAAGGCAATATACAAAACTTAGTATGATTAGGTCAGGGATCGAACTCACGACCTACCGACTGCCAGGCGAACAAACACACTATACTAACTTGACCATTGCACGGTGAATTTTGCGTACAGCCTCTTCAAAAGCAGTGTCACTCCAAAATCAGTACTACTAGAATGACCCCACAAAGCCACAGGGTTTTGTTTCGTTAAATCACCTATTAAAAACATGTCAGCACATTGTGCTTGTGTGTTAGATTAGAAAGTTGTACTGAATCTGCTAACGATGTTGTAACAAATGATATGGGCATCTCTAAACGATTTCGGTTTCATGGGAATACAGTTGTGCTCAATCACAGCATCGTTTCGTAAATTAAACGACTTCTTTACATCATAGACACGCCAAGGTCAAGTTATAATTACATGCTTCACATGTTTTATCCCATAAAAATGTTTCGGGTCCATGGACTTGAACCAACTGACCATTTAAAGGCCGATTTTCAGCGGACGAGCTATTTACGAAGACTCTTCCCTTCAGGATGTAGCTAGTTTATCATGGAACGCCAGCGAAGGCATCCCTGACTTTCCGTTGCCCCGAGCAGAGTTTGATAGTTTGATAGATTGACCAATGAACACGTCCGGACGCTAACCATTAGTCGGAAAATAGACGGACTTCGCCAACGGCCATGTTTGGCCGTGTGAAGCAAAAGTAGTTGGAAAGGCATTTCGTTATGCAATTAGGAGTAACAGTGATGTGGAGGTCACGATTGGATTTGAAGGTCATTGTATATTACTGAGTCGTAACTGAGAGTCAAGAACACGAGTTTCTTCAAAGAAACTAAGACCGAGATTCGCATGGACGTTAGATCTTACATGTAGATTCTCTTTCAAAGAATGTTGTAAAGGCGTTAAACAGTAGACCTCAAGGGCTTTTGGGTTTGTATTACTACTTCTATCTTCCTAATTGGCTGATTCAGGCATTGATAAAAGTGGAATTCTAGCACATGTTTTCCACGAAAGTTTAGATAAAGTTGTTGAGACGGCAACCACCCTGTAAAACTAATATCAACATTCTAAGAACAGTGTTGAGGAATTAAAACAAGTACATAGAACCCATGCTTCAGAAATTAAATTTATTTGTATTTTATTTTCCAACATGAATGTAGGATGCGTCCCATACAAAGGGAAAGAACGCATTGTTCAAGAGATGGCATACTAGTTAGTACTATGGGACGTTTAGAGAGCCGCGTTGACGTGCAAACATTATATGGTGGCAATTGGTAGCAAATACCTCTGCCTTGGACCAAGAGCACGCGTGACTTTCCACTGGTATAGGACGTACTGTCAAATATGCAGCTTGTTAGATGTGAAGGTTAAGGTCTTTGATTTCGGCGTCAAAAGTTGTCCAGTGACTGAATAAGAAAAGAGCTGTTCAAAGATTCCATCAAATTCCATCTAAACTTTCTCACATTCACTGACAAAAAGAAAGCAGTTCACCTTTTAACATCACTAAACCAACACACAATAGAAAAAGTGAGATCTTTCGTCTTCCACTGTCTTCGAAAAAGGAGTCGAACCCAATAACCCAGGATCTAGAGTTAGCTTTTACTAGTTTTAGACTGGAGTAGACACTTGTGATATTGTATTTTACACTGTTTGAATCTATGTTACCTGCAATTAGCCCACGGGCAAGAATTTGCAATAAACTTGATAATATCCAGACATGGCATCTTCGTCTCCAGTGAACTGATGTCAACATCAGTAGATGCCATAATGAATGTCGGGCAGCAGATGGCAAACAAATAAAAATAGTAGCACTTGCTTGATTTTGGCTTTATTTGCTGTTGCAAACATCTGATGTTAGACCTAGCCCAGTTTAAGGGCCAAGTGGGTAGTGTTTTCGCCTTGCACCCGGTAGGTCGTGAGTTCGATCTCCGGCCGAGTCATACCAAAGACTTGGTAAAAATGGTACATGCTGATTTCTCTGCTTAGCTCTCAGTATTTGTGAACACACATCACTAACAAGTGATTACTCAAAAGGTGTACGGCCCAGAGCTACAGAAACGGATATGGGCACACCCAATATGCACCATCCGGTGCTGGTAGGACTTAAAATCAAACATAGTGCCCTCAGCCCGATCTAGGTGGAGTTCTTAGAAACTAAATTAAGGAGACCGCAATTTAGACTTTTAATGTTATATGATTCTATTGGGTCTACAAAGTCTAGAAATCTTATTCGAATTCCTGTCACCGTTTCACAGATTACTATCTCGATCTTTTCAATAAGAATCGTCACTGACACATTTTCATGGACTCTTTGGTGCCAAACGTCTTACTCCCGTCTTTTTATGGTTCAAACTACTCTCTCGAGGTCACCTCGTTGTCACGCAAGGCTGGTATCCAAAATAGAAACAGGTCGGTCCTGGGAGCTGACGCGGCAATTGCAGCTGGAGCTAGAAGCAACATCTTTAAGAGCATTGATGACTCTCCTTAAGAAAAATGTAGACTGGGGGCAGACTTAATCGACCACTTTTAATGTGTATGATGTTACATCCTGCCACATGAGATGTGTTATAACAAGGGAAAATTCTATTACAAGAGAATTCGAAGCAAGACTGTTAAAGCACATGATAGACTCTAAATGCGAAGCACATACCAGGATACACATGTTATAGTACGTCTACGCCAAATAGCAATTACTCAAGCAAATATGATTTGGGGTATCTTATTACTTAGATGTCTAACCTTAGTCGACGTATGTCAGGTCATTTGTATGTTAGTTGTGCTTTGTTTGTGAACTTTTAAACTCTAAAAGTCTCTTGTACTTGCCACTTGAAGAGTAGTTGTCACTTAGTCAAAGATAGATAGTTCAATTAGATGCTAAAACTCTAATAATTTTCAGTGTTGATGTGCAGTCTACGTCAAGTCTTTCAGATGAGAAGCAATCGATTTGAATCGCAGGAATAGGTTTTACCTGTTTGAACTTTCAAAGACCATTACGATAACCGTTTATGCTGCAAGTATCTTTAAGAGACTGTCCATTCTGTAGAGATCTTTAACATCCTCTCCAAATGCAATTTACTGAGTCCCTAAAAGAGGATTTTACTTCTTGAATTTCAAGGCTAACCTTATGTTTGAATGTTGCCCGTGGCATCTTAGCGGTCCAGTCATACCATTTCTGAAATATTATCATGTATACTAATGGGGTATGAGAGTTGACACAGTAAGTTTACAGAAGTTGGCCTTCGTGAACCAGACTGTCTGTCAATGTGGATGTCTTAAATGGCATGTCTTTGGCTTCTTCAGAGGAGCCAGAAAGCTACGTTCGGACGCAGACTTCACTGTGACGTATGAGAAGGGAGAAGTCAGTTTCCTCATCAAGAAAGTCAACAAGTCTTCGTCTGGAGAGTACAAGTGTGTGGCGTCTAACCCGGCTGGAAAGTCCACCACTACAGCCAGACTTGCGGTCAAAGGTATGTGAACATCTCTCGGTACCTATGTGCTAGTTAGCTGAGTACTTTTTTTAAAATTCAGATTCAGAGCAAGATCATTAGCTGAGTACTTTTTTAACGAGATTCAGAGCAAGGTCATTCGACCACTTCAAGGCAATGAACTAAGACGTTGGAAATAATTGTACAAGGAGATAGCGATGGACATTTGTTTTGAAGGCTGATAAGTTGTAGACAGGAGGGAAACAGTCGTCGTTGAGAGTGTTCCTTAATTTGCTTTCGGGGAAAGAAACTGTTGAAAGACGTAGAAACCGGCAATTAAACAGTATAGCGATTTTATAACTTGTTATAACTTATTCTATGGTTGTGTGAAGATAAGAATATAGAAACATTTGAAACTCAACTGCATATAGTTTTTGTCTTTTGAAGATTTTTTGCGTCTTTTGAAAGATTAATAACATTCTTTAAGATTACCATGCTGATTAATGCATATTGTGAAAGATTAACTTCAAAGACTTTGCTCTAACTGTAAGAGCTTTCTTAAGATCGATATCTTAAGACAAGAACATGTAAATCCAATTAAACATGCTAATCAAGCAAAGAAAATAATCTAGGATCCACACATGCCACACATATGTCTGGCGATTTGAAACTCGAAAGGCAACGTTTCTCGGAACTTTGTAGTCGTCAGCAGTTCAGCAAGAGATCAAAAGATCAAGCTTTAAGGATTGACCCCTAAGCTAGGTTATATCTTGACGTACCCAATATAGTCTGGGTATTTTTCGTTGGTATTTCCTGCATACACATATGTTGGTTGGTTGTTGTAGGCAAATTGAGATCTGTTTATAGTTATGAATTCCCAATGGGTTGAGCTACACAGAAGTTATGTTATTCTTGACAACATTGCACCGTAGTATATGTTATCAATCAAATGTTGTTGATGTTATTCTTATGTGAGGGAGGGCAACTTGTAAAGGTCGCTCTGGACCTGTTTTGCTCTCCCCATTAAATTTGTGATGAATTCAAGTAAACAAAATGAACAACATAACTTGGAGGAAACCTGGTAACTGTTAACAAGTACAGCAAAAGCAAGTTACAATTATTGACGTCATTTCACAATCAATGAACTGTGACTGTAACGTCTGTATGCAATATTTACTTTGGCTTTTATGTTTCTACGATGTATTTTTATTTTTGCCGTGAACCCTTTCCATGGCCACCACGAATATGTTACTAGTACATGTAATTTGTTTCATACTGGTTTTCGAATTCTCCAAACGACACTTATGTCAAAGCATTACACTTATCAATCGTGCTATGACCATAACTTTACCATATCGGGACTTATGGTATTGTACAAATGTCTTTCATATGGTATAACAATGTTGATCATGTCCACAGCCCTGTGTAGAATGTGTGGTTCACATTGATGTCCCAGTTTGATAACAATAACATAAATACATCTACATGAAACATTCAGGGGACATGAAAAAGTATATGAAGAGGTCTGCCTACACATGCTTAAAGATGGCTAGACATCTGCAAATTTCTAACCCCTGCTTCGCCTCTTGAGTCAGTGAATTCAAGCTTGCCTTAGCTTGATGTTTCTGACTTAGGGAGAAGAAATGCTGCTACAGTTGTCGCTATGGACTTCATGCTGAAAACATCTGACCCTACAAACCTGATGTAAAAAAAAAGAAATAGCTCTCAATAGCTTCATGTCCACATATTGGTAAACAGGCACAAGGTCATCAGGAAGTTCAAACGAAACCTTTGGGAATTCTCACACTTATATGCTGTTGGACCGTCTCCAGACACTCTGCTTAGGGACAGAAACCATGTCAGAAATGTCTCAAAATAGCACAAATCAGACCTAAAGCATGGGTTGGGCACTTCCATATCTACTGCCCACAGTATGCTAGAGCGGACACTGGTTACGTGAATGGAATACGTGCTGTAGTGCTATTCTGAACATGTGACACCGTACTTATATATTGATTGGTGATAACAAGGATTATTCAAATGACGTGTCAACTGAGTTGTTAGGCAAAAACATACATGCAAAACATTTATGAAAAAGAAACTTCCAGTCCAGAAATCTGTGTCTATAGATACTTTTAGGACTGTCGCAAAATATCTGAGGCCGATTGTCCACACTTCACATGGAATGTGCTAGTGTACTAAGGGGCTTGCTGTAACCTGTAAATCGTGCGACAATATGCAAATGAGATATCACCGATATGCAAATGAGATATCCCCCCACGTCGTTTTAAGAAACTCTGTCAGCAATATCATTGGAGGAGCTAACAGTGCCGTTAATCAATCTAAATTTGACAAAGCAGGACCTTTTAATATTAGTTGCTTGATATGAGTTATCAGATCTTACAGACTTTATCAATGACTGGTGATAATTAGCTTGAGCACTGTAAGTATGCACTGCAGCTGTTACTGTTGCCCACAGCTTAAGGTAAATGTAAACAAAACATGGCACAGGGATTATGTACAAGTGAAGGCATAGTCCATACAGCTGTGAAGCAATGCCTGACACAATTTATGTACACCCCTTTTTAGTTTCAGTTGGGCATCGGTATGTATTGTCTACATACTAGATGGCTGTCTTCTGTGAGAAAACGTTCGACTATTCAATTCATCTAAATCCAATTTCATCCAATTACGAAAGCAGTTTTTAAAGGACAGCACGGCTGAAAATAAGAGCAAGGTCAAGTTAATCCTTGAATCTTGAAATAGGAAAACCGTTATCTTAATATCAAATGCTATCTCAGCAGATGCCAGGGATTACAGGGCATTAGAAAATGAATTAAAAGAGTCGGTTGTTTCGTCCTAACAAGTTATGACGAACGATTTTGAACATAGGCGCCATAATAAACATTCCAAAGACGTCTGTCACCGTTTCATGATTTGTATTTGTTGGGAATAGTATTTTGTTTTTTTTTAACATCTTTTGTGTTGACTTCCTTGGTGTCACAGAACAACTAGTAGGAGGAAAGGTTCGCTATATCATTGATGACATCTCTACTGCTGCTTCTCTAAACGGTGCTCCACAAGCTCAATCAGCGCAGGCGCAGACGGTAAGTTTTGTTTCGCAAATTATTTCAGAGAAAATCTAGTAGACACTTGGAGGTTACAATGTGATATATAAAGACGAAAGGCAAATACTGTATGGCTGACGACAAATTTCTGTATTATCTTCCTTCATTAACCTAAAATTTTATTTCAAAACTTTGAGGAAACTTGGAAATGTGCGTATGTATGCCAAAGTCTATTTGTAATGGATGTCATCAGCTTTCATCAGATTTTTTCACGTTACAAAGAATTCTTGGCGTCTGAAAATTGTTACTATCTTGCTAACGCATGGAGGCACCTGTCGGGACACAATGATGTAGAAGATACGTCAGTACCTAATGATCACAGATGTCCTCACAGCTAGCACTGTCGATGACGGTTAGACATCCAAATGATAAGATAAATAAGATAACAGTTACTCAAAAAAATGTATAGATTTCGGAAACGGAGAGACGTTGCAGGTAGTATCCACTACCTACATTTCAGTTGGCTTCGATCACTTTGACCAGCCATAAACGTAAAGTAGCTCGGATGTTACCTGGAGCGTCTAGCCGTTGCTATAGCAACTAATTCCTGACAGTTTCTTTTTAACACTGTTCTCCACAGACTGCAGGAGAACCGGCTCAGGCCAAAGCGTCTGTAGCCAAATCTGCAACAGCTGCACAAGAAGGCGCACCGCAGAAACCTGCAGCACAAGATAAGGCAGCAGCACCAGCAGCAGCAAAACCAGCAGCAGGAGGAGGAAGCATGGCTGCTGCTATTGTAGAGAAGCCGGAAGAGCTGCATGGCATTGATGGTACGTCCTGATGATAGGTAGTCCGCATGATCTACCTATATATGTTTGAGTGTAAAGACTTGGGACCTAGTCTGTTAGCAGCGACACCTAGCTGCAGTTCAAAATAAAGCCAGTCAGTATAGCTTTGAGGAAGGTAACAGGCGGCTAATGAATCTTCGGCTTGAATGAAACACTTAGTTGTACAAAATAAATTGACTTACCAGTGACTTACTATGACGATGGCGATGACAAAAGAAGCTGAGTCTTGTTGATAACCAAATTAGACATCATTCGATTATAAACAACATTATTGTAGGCATCAACATTATGTGTATGTCATATTAGAAGCTTGGACTTTTATAGCAGTCTTTGGATCTATCTTCACATTTTGTTTTGTTTTCTTTATTTCAATACACATGGCAAAATGACGTTTTCACCAAACATACAGGGCAGCCCCAGGAATTCAGGATCAAGGTATCCGGGGATCCACATCCGACTATCCAATGGCAGAAGGGCAAATTTCTGAAGATCAAAGAAGGTCCTCGTTACTCTGTGTTTTTTGACGAGGAAACTAAGGAAGATGTTATGCTCATCAAGGTAAGAAGACGTCTAATTCGAATTGCTTTTCATTTCAACAGAAAATGCATAACATAATGTTTACATGTAAAAAGGTAATATTAGAAGTACCGTAGGAAGCGAAGAGGTACAAAGTTCAAGCCACGAATGATCTTCACTAATGAGCTTTACGAATGACGTGCTCATTTTTACCATAGGAACTGCGGCCTGCCGATGCAGGGACCTACAAATGTAACGTTTACAACCCTGGTGGACAAGCAAACTGCGCAGTGGTCCTCCATGTCAAAGGTATTTTCTTCAATAACAGTCGTGAAATAAAGTTATCACTAAATATAATATATGTCAAGTTAACATTAAGTGTAATATACGTTGTGTGATTTCTCCAATGTATGCCAATGCCTTTAGAAAGAAAATACTTTATGTACATATGTCTTTAATCAAACTCAAATGGACATCGAAGTATTTAATTGAACGGATAGATCTAAGCTAATGATTTTAGCAGTTAGTATTCTTCACATATATAGCCTCATTGTAACGGTGCCCGTCAGGGATGTAGCCCCAGTCGGGCTCCAAAGCTACAAATTTGCCCCGATGGACTGCTGGATACCGAGGGGCACCCCCACACGGATAGGTCCCGGCGTTTATTTCTTACCGTATCCTCGGATGGTTTTAATTCCGACTTAAAATGAATCCGGGGCCCGGCCGCACTCAAATATATCCCAGGAACCACAGGGTATCCCGCCGGGCCACGTAGGGGTCACAGCTGAAAGCAAAAAGAGGCAGTCCGTAAACTAAACTGTCCGGCCGGGCCCCCTTTTCCAATTGGGACCGTAGACTACCTAATTAACGTTTACTAATGGTCAACAGATAGGAAGGACATTTCTGAAGAGGAGGTCCTGAAGATTCTGGAGAAGACGGACCCTAAAGACTACGAGCGCGTGGCTCTAATGTACGGCATCACTGACTTCAGAAACCTACTCAAACACGTCCACATCAAGAAGAAAAAGGTACGACTGCTGGCTTCAGCTTTCCCGCTGGACGCAAAGCTCTTTTAAAACCTTGTATCTAATGCAGTGGGTGGTGCTGGCAATGGTAAGAATATGGTATGTAAACGCTGGATGAGGCATTGCTGGACAGCGTGAAGTGATGCTTCAATAAGAACAGTAATGTGAATGGTGTCCGAAAGTATGAAGACCACGGCAGAACAATGTTTAATTGCTTTAGTAACATTGGTAAGGAGCTAAACATGGCTATTATTGGATGATGCATTGTGACGTATCTATAACACATATAAAACATAGGACACTAACAGGTTGCTCGCTATAGGCTGTCTATAGAACATGTTCTGTCGTGGTCTCAACCTTTCATCTGTGTGCACGGCGGGGCAGTGGTCCCCCAAAGACCGACCGATGGAGGGATGGTGGGCACTTCTGAAGCGGAGAAGGTCCTCACTGTTGGAGGACTTGCAGAACGCATGTGAAGGCGATATCACCTGGAGTTTGAACGGAAACGATTTTGGCCCCAAGGTAATGGTCACCAGTCTGTGGACGACTGGTACAGTTTTGCGCTCTGAATATGACTTAAATCTCACAGTAATTTTCCATACTTTTCCCTTCATCACATATCTACTCATTTCGTTGGTGCAGACAGAATAGGCTTTGTGATAACACAAAAGTGCTAATGTCTTTATCTGATAAAACACAAAACGTGAGAAATCAAAGGAGGAATGGGTTCTTCAACGTTATATGCACAGAATTACATTGGCAAAACAACTTCAATAGCACCCTTTTGGGCATTGGATTTGCCTGATAAGATACCAGACTTCTACACATGTATTTAGCTCCTTTCAGGAACAGTACTATTGTAAGGACATACATCTCATTGCATCATGTCTACAAAAAATAATTGGGAATGTTTGTTATCGTAACGCGTATCACTAGGATACATCGTGTACAAACGTTTAGGACGGTTGACGCTTGTCCAATTGCTCCAAACAATTCTGTTCAATCGAATAATGCTTTATTGGCCAGCAGAAACGTTATGTACATCACAAAGCCATTGCAACTTATTTTCACTAACACTGCCTCGCTGTATAGCACAGGCTTTCAATATAGACACTTTGTATCTTCTGTTGTATCTCACTCATTTCATTTCTCGATGTAATATAACACCAATCATTAGGATATAACTTTTATGCATGTTTCTAAAATGTCTATTTCCCTCCACTCTTTCCTTCTGTCCGTTCTCCGCCGCGGTTTCTCCGTACTACATCGATCAGTGAATATTCAAGGCCGATCCAATTGAGTAGTTACCGATGTCCTGACGCCACAAGTGAGTAATAAACGTAGCGTAGTGAACCAATCAAAACTGCTCAATCGGACGCCGAATATTCACGACGATGAACGAAGACCTGGCCACCATTCGCCCCCGTTGTTTGTTACCATTTAGATTTGAAGTTAATGATGATATCAGAGCGCAAAACTGGGGACCTACCAGTTTAATTTCACTTTGAAAGATGACCAAAAGGAAGCAAGGCGACGCCTTTGTCGCCTTCCCTGAGCGGAGAGATGCCTTGGGCTTTTTCTGCTGCGGCTACGCCTGATCTGAGGAAGTGCCCACTACCTTCAATGCTCGCCACTAATTTGTAAGTGATCTTTCCTTTTCTACCTTTAGTACATTCACTTTTCTGTCTAGCGATTCAGGATTATTAGGATTACAAATTGATTATGTTACTAACTTTCATTGTTTTGTTTGTTACTATTGGCAAAGTGACGGTTACATGGAAATATATTACACTGAGTACTGAGTTCTGTTTGTCTATCTAGCGGTTCGGGCTTTAGGATAATTAGGATTACAAATTGATTCTGTTACTAACGTTCATTGTTTCTTTTGGCAACGTGACAGATACATGGAAATATATCACACTGGGTACTCTGAGTATTCCGTTTATATCTCCCACGTATCTTACAAAGACCAACAGGATAAAAATATGGCTAACAATGTTTCTATTTTGGAACTGGATCTCACAGGAACCAATTTCATACAGCCATTGTTGTTGTTCCGGCTTTATGAAAGGATCACAACTATATTTTGTCACTTATGGGGCAGATAATTTGTGTTTGTATAAAGACATGGCGTTACAGTAACATATAAACGTTTAATTCCAACAACGAAAACAAACCATGTGAAGCTTTTTATACATGGAACATTTTGTCAACTTTCAGTTTAAAGACGTTTTTTTATTTTAAAAAATGTGTTCTACATGAACATGCGTCTTCTACTGTCTAACAGAGAAATCAAACCCAACAATTTACAATTTAGCGTTAGACTTTAGACTAGAGTAATGGCTTACTATACCGTTTACCATTGTTTGCCTGTCAGTTTTTGTAACTTACAATTAGCCCTCGGGCACGGACTTGCAATAAACTTATTATTAAAGATTGTTGCACTGTTGATGTCTTCTTGAAGCCTGCAGAAATCGTGAAGGAGCTGGAGGATGTTGAAGGGCAGGAAGAGAAGGAAGTCACGCTTATGGCAGAAGTCATCATCAACGATAAAGACCTGAAACCGGAATGGGAGAAGAACTTGGACATCCTCACTCCTGGACAGAAGTATGTCTTCTTTGTTATTTGCAATCATTCAAAATTTACAAAGTTTCAAAAGATAAGGTATTATAGAAGTTATGCTTGCGTGCCACTAGATCAATGAAAAAGGAATGTTGGTTGCTTAATGAATATGCTGCCTTAACACGTTCATCTCTAACTATACGTTTACTTTCTAGTCACAAATGCTAAGAATCGATGATATCACTTCCCTTTCATCCTTCCATCGGCTTATACATACATCAATTTACAGAAACGACATTCAGACTGTATAAGAATATTTACTCAATCATGGACTGTGATTAGGAGGGGGATACAAGCTCAGTCACGTTTGGGGCCGTACTCTTCCCACGCACAGCAGCGACACCTAGCTGCAAAACTGTGTTTTGTACGTACGTACAAAAAAATTACCATGTATTTTGCTTTGGTCAGGTACAAGATGGAACACAAGGGAAACCTGGTCATGCTGACCATCAATAACCTCCGACATGATGACGAAGGCAAATACAAGCTCGTAGTCGGTGACTGCGTTTCCCACGCCATGCTTGCTGTCAGAAGTAAGAATTCTAAATGATCTTGATTCTAGATTCTTTATTCTTTCTACGACATTTAGTAGCCATTTTAGATTGTTTAGGCAATTTGTAAACATTTTGTAGCTGATTTGTACGATTTACAGTATGGTTGAAAAGTTTTAGTTTGGAAACGGACGGAACGTGATGCGCGCTTGGATGTCAACCATAAAAAAATCAGCATGGTGTAATTTTCAACAACTATAATTTTCCAGAGGCCCCAGCTAGGTTCCGAGGGCTGATGAAGGGATGCACGGTGTTTCTCCATGAGCGTGCGGAGTTCACGGTGGAGGTTTCTCGGCCTGACGCCGAGCTCCAATGGTTCTTCAAGGGAAAACCCATCGACTTCAAGTCAAAACGGTAGGTCATAACATCCAATATGGGTCGTGCGATCGTCGTACGATTTGGATGCCATATGAGTTTCAAGCAGGCCGTGACAGAACCAACCACCGACATAGATCCAAAACATTTTGTGTACCAAGACAGTTGAACGTTGCAGGAGACGTGCACTTTTTGTCCTCCAAATGGCCCGAAGTTAGCAATCGTACGACGATCGTACGGACTATGTAGCCACGCCCCTGAAATTTAAGACGTCTTGGTACTGCTTTTAAAGCCTCCATGTCAACTGACAAGAAAATGATACCTGAAGGTGTCTGAGAGACATCGAAACGTAAGTAATGTAAGTAACTGCTGGTTGTTTAAAAAGAATTCTCCTATATCCTATATTCTACCAACCTGATGAAACTATTTTCGGTAAACGATAGAGCAAACGTAGTTCTTATCTTTGCCATGTCTTTGCCAAACTATGTGCTTATTGCTACATACTTGAAGTATTACAATTTTCACCGTCGCAGTAGAGATATAGTTTTAGGATGACAAAATACAGTTTAATGCCAGTGATAATGTCTTCCAATAGTGTTACTGTTCATTGTTTTTGTACATAGTCTATCGTTAGATTACTCTAACACTAGCATATTAATATCACACTTCATAGTTTCGTTCACTTTGTTTCCGTTAGTCTTCATCAGTCTTATGCTGAAGCTTTGTTTGTCTTGTCTTCGTCTATTTACGATTCGTAGCAAAACATGTCTGTTTGTATGTCTGTCGTTGCTGTTGTATTACTGTAGCTATTTGTTGTGCTTGTGATAGTACGTAGTACATAGTTCATTTAGATGTCTGTTGTGTCTGTTCTTGTTCCCCCTGTGTTTGCATGCTTGTGTCCACTCTGTGTATCCAGTGCCCAAAGACGGTGAGCATTTCTATTAGTCAACATTCAACATAGCCAATTATGTAACTGCATGTTTTACATGTGTAGTGCTGTACGACATAACCATTGTATTTGTTTCGTGTCTAACACTCAATGTTATGCTATGTTAATACTACGACTTCCAGAATGGGTACCATTTCACATGTGTTACTCATTTGAACTGTAGGAACAGTGCTTGTTGTCACTTCTATACGTACACTTGATATATCTACAATTAACCGGGCTTACCTTTAATAGCAACATGTATATATGTTCCTAGCTATACCATGGAGACCATGGGAAACCGCCGAACGTTGGTCATCCGTCGCACTGAGTTTGAAGACATGGGCGAATACAGCTGTTCTACTGGAGAGGACAAGTCTAAGGCCAAACTGACAGTTAAAGGTAATATATTATTAATATTGTAACAGGAAAATGCGCTAAATATCCCAGTAACGACATGTGAAGGATATCTTTTTATAAAGAGATTGAAACTGTTCTTCAACGAAAGAGTTAGACTCACTGGAATTTTCGACTGACTCGAGTTGGTTTCTTCAACTGTCTGACCCAATTGCTGTGGACACGTGGCTGTCTGCAGGCGTGACGTCAGCAATTGGGTCAAATGTTGCCAGAAGTCGGCATGAATTGCCTTCTTTTGCCCGGTGTATCTATCAGTTTGATATTAAGCAAAAAGACAAGGTCAACTAAGATTCATGACAATACGGGTGTGCTAGTAAATCAACTAATCACCCAATCAATCAATCAAGTGATCAACCAACCAATGGCTTTTGATTGGGGGTTCCCTACCAACTTTCGCTATACGTTCTTGGGAGGCTAGGAGTTAAACACAGTAAGATGTACAGGTATATTGAACTGGAAGCAGAAAAAGGTCTAGGGTGAACAAGACTACATCTAGAACCACAGTGCAAAGGGACGGGAAAACCCGAGATTCCCCAAAAAAAATGAAGGACGTATATGAAGATAGATACACGTACAAAACTGAAAACTCTGAAGGAACACAATTAAACATTAATTGTGATAGATTATTCGGTCTAAGCTAAGGTAGGGTAAACAGCCATTTGTCTTGAATCCATTTCATCGTGCCTCTTCCAGAGGAGAGGTACAAGTTCAACAGTGAGCTGCGGGACTGTGAGGTGCCAGTCGGCGGCGATGCGCGCTTCGAGTGCGAGGTGTCCAGCCCCGATGCCAAGGTGTCATGGTTCAGGAACAAGGAGGAACTCACGGCCGGAGAAAAGTACCAGATCATCAAGGATGGGCTCAAGCACGTCCTGATCATCAAGAACATTGATCTGGAGAAGGACCGAGGACAGTACATCTGTAAGACCAAGGATGGTCAGAGTACGGCCAAACTCATCATCAGAGGTATGTGCTATGTCTTTTATTGGGTCGAAAAGTGGGCAAGGTATTTCATTAAAAGAAAGAAATATTTGGTGACTAGCGACAAAACTGACGCTGAATTGAAACTGGTGCCATCAACCATTGTAGCAAAGATCTTCAAAACGAGTGCAAGGTATTGTATCATAATTCATAATCAAACGCTTATTCACATGCTTTTTCAAGGGGTACTTTGACAGCTTTGGTGGCTTCATTTCTAATCGAAAGTTGATTTGAGATGAGATACGCGAAGATTAGAGGTAGTTGTTGTATGTTTTGTAGGCTTTGTGTTTATTGCTTTAAGCTTATTTGCTTGGTTTTTCAAAACATTGATCGTAACAAATTTGTTGACAAAAATTGCAGCTATTTGAGACCACAGTAGGACTCAAACCTACGACCTCCAATTAAATGAATCGACTAGAAGTCCGGTGCTATAGTCCATTGTGCCACGTGGACGCTTGTGTTCATATTACCACCAACGTAACTAGGGCGCATTCATTGAAGAAAAAAATAAGGTCATCGCACTATACTTTTTATGTTCATGTTCATCCTCATGCTTGTACGTTACCATAACTTATGTTCCAGCTCTTTGTCAGCTGCTCCATGAGCGCATACCCGTAAAGGCCTTTATGCAAAGTCGCCTTTTCTTTTCATCCACTGCCATGTACATGTCGCAGCCTCGCAGCTTTTTTCAATGGCTATCATCTATAGCTTGGTGAAATAGACAAAATATGTCCAATGGTTTCGATGCCGTGCGATGCACACAATGAATCTGATAGGTCTAACAAAGGATGAGAAGGATAGGGAACGCATAAGGACCACAATAGCCAAAGGGCAAGCGCTTGTCAGGAAAAAGAAATGATGTGCAAAAGCTTAGCGCCAGCTATGCATCAGTTCCTGTCACTGATGCAGATGCTGATGCAGTTGCACATGCTGATGCAGCCGCAGGTGCTGATGCAGCCGCAGATGCAGATACAGATGCAGATGTAGCTGCACATGCTGATTTTGCTGCAGATGCTGCCAGCAGCGCAGATGCTGATTCTGATTCCGCTGCAATTGTAGATCGCTCTCCACGTAAAGAACCACGGGGTTGGTTGCGTCACAGCCAAACTGCAGTTTTCTCCTTTACAATTATTGTTCTTTGTGCTTTTGATTTCAGTTTTTGTTCAATCTCACACAATGCTTTGAAAAACACAGTATCTAGTCCCTGCTGATAAAAACTTCACTTCGCTTGTAGTCATTGGTTTTAGCAAAACCTTACAAGAAATGCCCCTCCAAATTTCGTTGAAGAGGTTCATCATTCACGTGTGAATTCCGTTACTCCAAATTTTCGACGGCTGACAGTCCATCTTGTTCACGGAGAGTGACCTAGTCTCGATCTCGCGAGAGATTACGATACTAGGTCAGGCTTGCGTAGCTGCCCTAGTCCTACCTACCCCTACTACGCAAGGAGGCGGGGGGGAGGGGTCAGATGATCTACGCAAGCCTGACCTAGTCTCGTGCTCTCTCGCGAGATCGTGACTAGTGCACTCTCTGTGAACAAGATGGACTGTCAGCCGTCGAAAATGTGGAGGTATGTACCTTACCTCTAAAAACTGTCATTGCTTCAGTGTCAGAAAATAGTTTCACAACGATCTATGTGACCCAATGACAGGGACTTATTACTGTCTGCAACCCCATTTTCGTGCTTGGTGATTTTATTTTCCCTTGCTTGTTTTATTTCTTTTGTTTTGTTTCATTATGTTTTCATATCATTGTCCGCTTTATCTTGTTTTTCTTTATTTTCATTTCATTCCATGCTATGCTTATCGTTACGTCATCAGACCGAGGGAAAAGAGAGCGCGATACGGCGGCGTTAGGCAAAGGTTCAACTAGTGAGTGGAGTGAATACGTAGCGTCTCCCTGGAGTATATTGCTTAACGCAAGAGAATGATCTATCCTTTGATCTGCATTACGTAGGATTTTATATGTAGATTAGTTTTGAATGGTATAGCGGGACTAGAAAGTAGTGAAAGCCTTGCACCTTGCATTCTCCATGATTCAGAACTAAGGTTCTCATGAGTAAACAGCACACGTCATCTCGGTGACTTTTCTGCGCGTTTAGCCTTCTTGCCGAACCTGCACTCAATACATGGTTTATTTGTTTATCAAAGTTTACCATCACAATGAAGAGGGATCCAAAACAGATGATTACCCACCTCTACATGTTCCCTCTCCCTGCATGGTCTGCGTTTTGGGTGACTGAGGCACGTTACTTCGATACACTAAAGAACTTTATAAGATGCGGAGTATTTTTGCCTGTCGTATGTTTTTTCTGCACTGTATGACGATTCATGAGTTGATCAATGTTTTTCATTGAACAAACAAACATAAGCATATAGATACAAATAGCGGTCCACTCAAGTTGAAACAAATTATACTGGCGCCGCTATTGAAACAAAATGAGAGTGGCAGATAATTGACAAGAAAGACAGAAAGATAAATAACACAAAGTAACAACAATTAATTGTTGTTCAATCGTTGATCAATGTTGCCGGAACGATTTCTTGATTAGCGGCAAATAATGACTTTGCCTGGCGTCTTCTTCCTCAGAACCTCCACCCGGATTCGTCTCAGAACTTAAGAGCTTAACTGGCTTCTTTAAGAAGGATGTCACGCTAGAGTGTGAAGTAGCGAAGGAAGACGTGAGGGTCAAATGGTGAGTCAAAAGAGAGACGCAGTACGGTAAACTCCAAGCAGATCCTACGATGACATAAGACAGTACCAAACTGGCCAAGGAGTGTAGTCAGCCTAGAGGTGTCCATTTGCCATGTAGTGAAACACACTTCTAAGCCGGCTTCACTCCTCTGACAGCTTTTGATACTATCTTATGCTACCGTTGGATCTGCTTGGAGATTAGCAGTACGGTCCCTAGCTGCTGTTATAGCATCTTCAAGTCTAGTATCATCTTTTATTAGATATTTTCATCGTATGTCTTCATTGGTGGAGACAAACTGTCGGTAGGCATGTTATACATCAGTAATTGTAGCCCTCATCTATCGGTGACATCACAGGCCTGTATGCTGATGTCAAGTGTGTGAGGCTGTGAGCATGGATTCAGACGTGAAATAGATCCAAATATAGTGCGACTTGTGGAAGGCAATGAATTGCATTGTACTAACGGTGAGAATGAAAACACGAAAACTTTTTTCTCTCATTCCATCTAGTAAGATGAGAAAACTTGAAAAAATGTGAGGATAATATTAGAGAATGAACCCGGATAACACTAAGTGAAAAAAGAGCGAAACATATGTAGAAAATATATCTTCTGTGGTACTCCAACAGTCAAATGATGAAGGGATAGAGCATTTTTGAAAATCTTACTCGCTTTTATTTCCAACCAATCAGGTTCAAGAATGGCAAAGAGATTAATTTGGTTAAGCTGAAGGGGAAGTACGACTGCAAGAGCAATGGCACCAGGAGGATCCTCATCATCAAGAACCTGTTGTGGGACGACACTGCCGAGTACTCGTGTGAGGCACCGGGCGGTTCCACCTCATGCACCATGACTGTAGAGGGTACTGTTCAATTATTGCAATTTGATATGTAAATCATTATGCTTAACAGAAAGGAAAAGTGGTGCTTCCTCCACGTCTATTCTTCCTCCTCTTCTTCTTCTGTTTTAAACAAATGAGTTTATTATGACCTGGACCAGACGGCTTTTTCACAATGGTTACCAGTAAAGTAGCAAACTACACCATAGGTGTTCTACTACATTAAGTAGCAAGTGACAGGACAGAGCAGGAAGGCTGGTTATAACATATGTTATAGTATGTGTTTGAGTAAACAATACAGAGAACAGTAGTGTGTAAGGCTAGACCATGTGAAAGTTAACATTTCGTATTTGCTTGCAAATGTTACCTTTAAGATTTCTAGTAAATATCTTTATTATCAGTAGAATGGTTAGATCTAGTATTGCCTGAACAACGGTGTTATTTTGCGATTTCATAGCAATTGTTGAACTCAAGGTCCACCATGGTCATACACATACTTCTCCGGATTGCTGTTTTGTTTACCGTGCTACTTCATTTTACAATGTACATGTATCAGTAAGAGAGGACGAAAAATTGGACATTTACGATCGAGATATTTGCTTAAAACGCCTTCGTCTTCTTTCAATCACAGAAACACCCATAGAATTCAAGCAGCAGCTGAAGGACAGCAAGGCCTTCCCCAAGGAGTCCGTGACCTTCATGTGTGAGCTGTCTACTGAGGACACAGAGGTGCACTGGTTTAGGAACGGCACGGAGATCAAGATGGGTGGCAAGTATCAGATCAAGGTACGTTATGTCAATAAAGGTTTGACAAAAAAGTAGGAGTAAAATAGTTACTCATGCAACTCAAGATGACAGTTACTCAAGCAATTCAAGATAACATTTACTGGAGCAGCTCAAGATAGCAGTTACTCAAGTAACTCAAAACACTCAAACAACTCAAAATAACAATTACTCATGTAACTCAAAAAATTCAAGATGACAGTTAGTCAAGCAACTACGATCATATTCATCCAATTGCTTGAGAAACTGTTATCTTGCGCAGGTTAAGATTTGTTGAAGTGGCTGAATTTAGCACCTGTTGGAAAACCAGTAGCTAGCAGAAGAACATGTTCAATCAGGAAATATGCACAACACAGTATAACAAAAAGGAACATTCATGAAGCCTGCTGTGGAGATTTTATTCCACACTGCTCTATAAATTTCTGTCTGAGGTAACATTATTTACGGTAATTGGTTGATTCACATTGGCCAAAGTGTCACAAAAAAACGCTTTTGTCACAAAAATTTACTTCGACCACGGTGGGACTCGAACCCACAACCTCCGAATAGCTGAACCCACTAGAAGTCCGGTGCGCTAGTCCATTGCGCCACGTGGCCGCTGCGAAGTCATTGGCGACTTATGTTAACTTGACAAAAAAAACTTTTTGTTCCATAGTTATGGACCATTGTTTCCTTTTTCATATTGAGAAAAGATTTTAACACATTCAATGGGATCTATAAAAAGATATTATTTCTATAACTTATGATGAACTTATAGTTATCTATAAGAAATTATATTTTTGTGGCATACAGAAAGAGGGACTGAAGAGGTACCTCATCATTACCGGTCTCTCCATGGAAGACATGGGTGAATACACCATCGAAGCCGGCATCAAAAAGAAATTCAAGTCATCGGCCAAGCTTACAATGGAAGGTAAGTGTCATCATGTGCATCGATACGTATTTTGTGTTTATAACATTTGGTTGCATTCTTGCGATTTTAGATAATGTCTAAAAAGACGATAATACTGATAAAGCAATTGTGACTATAAGCTCGTTCGCCATTCCGACTACCTATGCGCAGGGACAGGAATTATGGGTAACATGTCAAAGGTTAAGGCCCCTGGGATGTAAACAAATCACGTCTGGACATTGTAGTGCAAATGGCCACAATGGTCAAGACAAATACTGTTTACAAGTTTGGGTCCTTCACCTTTGACACATTACCCACAATTCCTGTCTCTGTGCGTATTTGTACTCGGAATGGTGAACGTGCTTATAACGATGATATTGACTTGATTGGCCTAATCTATTCCCGAAGGCTGATTTATATATACTATAGAAACAAGGGTATGCAACGTGGATGTTCATAACAAATTATGATATTACAATATCACAAAGAGAGACCAGTCTATGTACATGTATATATTATTTGTCTACAGAAAAGCCCGTTAAGATAGAGAAGGGTCTAAAAGACGTCAGCGCTCTAGACAAGGACCCAGAACTGATCCTTGAAGCTACCATCTCTGAGCTTCAAGGGGAGGTGTCCTGGCTATGGAACGGCAAACCCATCCCCAAGGAACACTTCGATAGCGGCAAGATCAAGATGGTGTCTGATAAGAAGAAGCGGATGTTGGTGATCACAAACGTCGGGAAGGACGATTCCGGGGAGTACACACTGGTGACGAAAGACGGGAAGTCCAGCTGTAAAGTCAGTGTGTCAGGTAGGTACACAATCATTACTTCTGTACCTTTCTGTCGCATTATGCATTTACTGTAGGCAGTATCATCAGGGCAGTGATATACTAGACGTATACTGTAGCAGTTGGTAGTATAGGCATATACATTGTGGGGCAATACAACTTGATCAAAGGTGCTAAACCTACATTGTAGGATATGGACTATAATGCCCGATCTTTGTGTTGAGATGTATACTGGAGACTATACAGTCTTTAAACTTTTTCGTCTATTTACCTAAGTTATACATTGTTTTCATTCCTCTGACTCGTTTTGTGTCAAGGGCTTCATTACTGCAGAATATTGATGTTAAAGACAGCGTTTATCATTTCTAAAGGTTGCCATCACGTACAATATGCTATTGTCCATGGAACCATGTTATGTATAAGTTATAACAGTCATTTCGTGATGGTAACAGGTTTTTATTCTAAAGCCATGCTGCTGTGGCGTCACCATGAGTATTCTATGGCGAGTTCATATATGATATCATTTTTAACAATGCTTTGGAAACAGCACATCTACATTCATCATCATCTATCAGTCTACAAGACTACCATAGTCCTAATTCTTTTTTAACGTTGTCCGTCTCATATATCATTCATCACAAATACCTTGCGCGCGTGTAATGGTTTCAACCATCAGATATGCCCTACTACACCTAATGAAATGCACACATATACATATCTTACTCTAAATGTTACAAAGCCCACAAGCAAAGTGTGCAGTCATACCATCGAGTCACACCAAACGTTTTTTACTTGTTGAGGCTGGACGTTTGAGTCCAACATTTCATACGTCCTATGGCGATCATTCGTTACTCTTTATTGTTAGTGTGTATGAAATTTGTTGTTGTTGATTATCTACCGAACCCGTCTAGACCGGCCTGTGAAAATAAAATCTGGCCTGAGAGACGTTAACGCCCGTGAAAGGGACCCAGAAGTGATCCTTGAGGCAGAGATCACCATCCCAGACGGGGAGGTGACGTGGTTGTGGAACGGCCAAGCCATCCCGGCGGATCTTCTATCCAGCGGACGCTTCCAGATCATTTCGGACGGCCGGAAACGGAAGTTGAAGATCAAGGACTTGGAGAAAGCCTACTGTGGAGAGTTCACGTTGGTGACGAACTCCGGAGAATCCAAGTGCAAGCTAGACATCTCAGGTCTGTGGTCTATAGTCGGTCATCCTGCTACATCTATAGCTTCTTCTTATCTTCCTCATCAACATCTTCTATCCTTCATCAAAATTTAGTCAACTCATTTCACACTCTCATTATCAAATAGATTACTTTACTACAACCCATCTTTGATGACTTTTCAATAGCTATTACTGTGTTCTCAGTCTATTTCACCTGCTTACCTATATGTTTGTCAGCATGCAAAGTATGCTCAAAGTATAGCTACGAGGGGCGTGCAATTAGTAATGGTCCTGACCCATTTCCCATTGCAGGAGATTAATGAAACTTGGCACAGTTATAAGTCTTTCTCTTCATAGGAATCACCCAGAGTTATGCATTTCTCCAATCGTTTGATGCAGCTCTGGACACCGATTTTGTAGGGCACCCCAGGTTGGTCCTCCAACTGATGCCTCATCAATGGCAGAAGAGGGACGACCAGGTCTGGGAGCTGTTTCCACAGACTTCCAGCCACGTTTGAATTCAGGATGCCAGCGTTTTACAAGGTCATATGATGGGGCATCATCACCATAAGTTTCATTTATTTCTTCAAAAGTCTTCTTTGGTGTGCGTCCTTTCAAATACAAAAACCGGATCACTGCGCGACACTCAACTGGTTCCATTTCACACCTGGTCCATTTCGCACCTGACTAAGTTCAAACACCAGTAAATCAGAAACCACAATTAGTTCAGAGCTGTCTTTTGCAACATAACCCATAGAGATATGAATTATTACACATACAAAATTTCATTTAGATCAGACAACTGGAAGTGGGTCAGGACCATTACTTATTGCACGCCCCTCGTAGGTTCTTTGCCTTTTAGCAACATGTTTTGCTGTAAACTCTTTCTTCTGATACTTTCTCTTCCTTCTAAGCAGGGTGAGCGACAGACCGCATATTTGCACGCGCTTCCTTCGGGCTTCTGAAAAAACATGCCCGCCGTCAGCTTGATAGTTTTTCCCACTAAGATACCCCAGCGTATCGTGTATTTTTATACGAATAGAATTGCGTTGTTTAATGCTAAGCTGCGAAGGCCGAGAGCTTCAGTAGGCGTTTCTTACGTTAAGGCCACAAATTATATGTTTCCTTTTGCATTCCAGGCTATTATCTACTATCTATTTTAGAGTATCTGGATTATGCACACTTCTAATTGTTGAGACTATTGAGTAAGAATTCAGTAGTCATTACACCTTAATCTGTAGCTCTCTAAAACACACACGCACTGACACAGACACACATACACACAGCTATTTACTGGTTGCCTTTCCCCAACCATATGAATATGGGATTCTTAAGGACCTTATGGTACGTACCCTTGGTGTTAGTAGATGGTCTTCTTTTAAGCTAAAGAGTTAGTTGCTGTACTGTATCTTTACCGATATTTTACCGTTGAATATGTGCTTGCCTTCAGATCGCCTGATTAAGATAAAGGCAGGGTTGAAAAACGTAAAAGCCACTGACAAAGACCCGGAAGTGACGTTGGAGGCTGAAGTCTCAGAACCGGATGGAGAGGTCACGTGGCTGAGAAACGGGAAGCCAATCCCCAAGGAGCTCCTCGACAGCGGCAAGTTCCAGATCATTGCAGACGGCAAGAAAAGAAAACTGAAGATTAAAGACTTGGATAAAGATGACGCCGGAGAGTTCACCTTGAAAACTAATGATGGGACGTCCAAATGCAAACTGGACGTAGAAGGTTTGTGGAACAAACGACCTAATAAACCAAACGATTTCCAGCTTTGCTTAAGCTTGAACGCGTTAACGTGCAACACTTACATCTGGAGCCAAACCGCTGTAATACCTTTAACGGTCTTCCATTCAACTTTAATCAGTTGAGCTTACTTAACATCCACAGCTGCTGTGAGTCATACTCAACCGTTATTCATAATGAACTAGTATTTTTAAATAGCATTTTGACTCTGTTCATTTGCTTACAAGTACAAGAAAGCTTCGATTAATACTACCATTCCGCAATGGAATTAATAATCAGAGGTATTAACGTATCAACTCACCAGCTTCTCAATTGTATGGAAGGAAACATTTCCTGGATATCTAGAAACTCACGCAGTGAAGATTTTCATTTTGCCTTTTTGGAGCAACAGTTGTTTTGATGTCTTTATGTTTTGTATTTGTTTGCCCCTCTCCCTTCAAAACACACATAGATTTAGTTTAAACATGACTTGTGTATGATAATATACAAATATTGTGCCATTGGTTCTTCTATAGACAGAAAAATTGGCATCACCTCAAAACTCAAAGACGTGAACGCTTTAAACAAGGATCCGGAAGTGACGTTGGACGCGGAAGTTTCCGAGGCTGATGGTGAAGTCACGTGGCTCAAAGATGGCAAGCCGATCCCCAAGAAGCTCCTCGACAGCGGGAAAATCCAGATCATTGCAGACGGGAAGAAGAGAAAACTGAAGATCAAAGATCTAGGAAAAGACGACGCGGGAGAGTACACACTAAAAACCAATGTTGGAACGTCATCATGCAGCCTGGGTGTACAAGGTTTGTGGTGGACTCATTGGACTAAATTCCCCGGCTTTCCCTGCTTCTCATTTTACCAATCCCACCTTCATTCTCATTTACAACGAGGACGGGACAGCGTCTGACAAGACAAACTTACAAACAGTATGACGTGCTTTTACTGAATAAGCGAGCAATCTCACAGGTGTATCTATGAGTTGGTTTATCTGTTTGATGAGCTTTATGTTGCGATATGATGTTATGCGGACATGCTCTCGGGATAAAAACCTGCTGTTTTACTAACTACAGTTTCAGGAAATTGTGGGCACAGCTTCTTACAGAATCATTCAGAGATATCGGACCACAAGTTGCTCTTATCGCCTTGTTCCCTGACAACTTAAGGCAAGGGACAGATACGGGCTCTTGCCATGGCGCGATGGAGTGTCCACGACCTAATGAAACTTTGCCAACAACGTGACGTGCTTTCTACCATTAAAGCAATTCCACAACTGGTACCGTTTTACTAACCGTTTTGTAGGTGTAGGGAATCTAGAGCACCGACCTTTGAACTCTCTACAAAACCATTCATTCTGCAACGACCCCCTCAGCGAATAATTAAGCCTTACTAAAAACAAGTGAACATTGCTTGCAATCATTCATGCACTTAAATGCGTCTTATTTGTTGGTTTTCCGTCAGTTTGTGTATGATCATAATAATAACTTTATTGCAAGTTCATGTCCGAAGGCTAAAACAGTGGTATACATAATTGGAAACTTAACGAAGAAGGATAATGAGATTTATTGGGAAATAACATTTATTCTAAATCTACGTCTGTTAAAGCTATTTCAGAAGCATCTTTGAAGAAGGCGGAATGTTTTTCAAGATAGACTCCTCGCTATCTATGAAGTCCATTAGATATGCTTAAACTAGAGAAAATTTAACACTGTTGAACATTCGTGTAGTTGTAGCTACAAATAGTAAAATGCATTTGATGAAGTTATTACTAGGTGGTATTCTTTGCAGATGCTATCAGTTTGGTGTACCTTGAGATAAATATTCTTCCTATTAAATGTCTTCACCCTTGGCCTACGTCTTGTCCAGACCGACCTGTCACAATTAAGTCCAAGTTGAAGGACATCAAAGCCTTAAACAAGGATCCGGAAGTGACGTTGGAGGCCGAAGTGTCAGAGCCTGACGGCGAGGTCACGTGGCTCAAAGATGGCAAGCCGATCCCCAAGAAGCTCCTGGACAGCGGGAAAGTCCAGATCATTGCAGACGGGAAGAAGAGGAAGCTGAAGATCAAAGATCTGGGAAAGGATGATGCCGGAGAGTACACACTAAAAACCAACGATGGAACGTCGTCATGTAAACTGGATGTACAAGGTTTGTGGTGGCGACATTGGAGTGAACTCATTGGCTCCCCTTGCTTCTCATTCAACCAATCGCTGCTTCATTCTCCTCTTCAACGGGCCAGTATTTGCTCTACCTTAGCTTTGGCAAAACTGTGTCCAAGGACGGACTCTGACGAAACTGCCCGAACAACATGGCGTGCTTTTCCTGAATAAGCGAGCTATCCCACGTATATGACTAGCAGTAGTAGTAAGATGCGCTTTAAGTTGTGATATGCACTTATGCGTACGTTCTCTCCGGACAAAGACCTTTGAATAGGTGGCCTATAGGTGATTCTGATTTACTAACTACAGGTGCATCGAGATCGTGGGAAAAGCTTCTTACAAAATCATGGTGAGATACTGGAGTGAACTCATCAATTAGGCGAAGGGACGGATACGGCCTCTGGCCATGGCACGATATGGAGTGTAACGCGACCTAATGAAACTTTGCCAACAACTTGACGTGCTTTTCGCACTTAATACTCGTGCAACTTTACAGCTGTTACCGTTTAACTTCTCCTTTGGTAGGTGCAGGAGACAACAACCCCTTCTGCAACAACCCCTTCAGTGAATAATTTAGCATTAGTATAGTTAAAGCATAAAATAAACATTGCTTGTATTCACTTGGATGCATCTTATTTGCCAGTCTTGCTTCAGTTTATGAAAGAAGAGCTACTTCGGAGAAGACTATATATTTTACAAGATAAATAAGTTTACCTTGTTGAATATTTATGTTTCCATGGCTACTCAGTGCAAAGGCATTTGATGAAGTTATCATTAAGTTATATTCCTCGCAGATGTAGCTTAAAGCCAAACGGTTTGATGTACTTCAACATCAATTTTTACCCTTTGAATGTCTTCACTCATTTTCTACGTCTTGCCCAGACCGACCTGTCAAAATTAAGTCCAAGTTGAAGGACGTCAAAGCCTTGGACAAGGATCCGGAAGTGACGTTGGAGGCCGAAGTGTCAGAGCCTGACGGCGAGGTCACGTGGCTCAAGGATGGAAAGCCAATCCCTAAGAAGCTCCTGGACAGCGGGAAAGTCCAGATCATTGCAGACGGAAAGAAAAGAAAACTGAAGATCAAAGATCTGGGAAAGGACGATGCTGGAGAGTACACGCTTAAAACCAACGATGGAACGTCGTCATGCAAACTGGATGTACAAGGTTTGTGGTGGCGACATTGGAGTGAACTCATTGGCTTCACTTGCTTCTTATTCAACCAATCGCTGCTTCATTCTCCTCTTCAACGGGACAGTATTTGCTCTATCTTTGTCCAAGGACGAAGGCAGACTCTGACGAAACTGTTCGAACAACATGGCGTGCTTTTACTGAATAAGCGAGCAATCCCACGGGTATAACTAGTAGTAGTAGTAAGATGCGCTTTATGTTGGGATATGCACTTATGCGTACGTTCTCTCCGGAAAAAGATCTGAAATACAAGTAGGTGGCCTTTAGGTGCTTGTGATTTACTAACTACAGGTGCAGGAAACATCGAGATCGCGGGAAAAGCTCATTACAAAATCATGGAGAGACACTGGAGTGAACTCATCAACTAGGAAAAAGGGACGGATACGGGCTCTGGCATGGCGCGATTGAGCGTAACACGATCTAATGAAACTTTGCCAACAGATCCACAGCTGTTACCGATATTCTTTATTCTACTTTGGTACATGTAGGTACAGGAGATCAAGATCACAAAGCTTCAAGCTTTCTACAAAACCATTCCTCCTGCAACAACCCCTTCAGCGAATGATTTAGCCATAGTTAAAGCATAGAATAAACATTGCTTGCATTCACTTGGATACGTCTTATTTGCCAGTTTCGCTTCAGTTTATAAAAGAAGGGCTCATTTGAAGGCGGCTATAATCCATGAATACATTTTACAAGACAGATGGTTTTACCTTGTTAAACATTTATGTTTTCATGGCTTCTGATAGTGGAAAGCCATTTGGTGAAATTATCATTATGCTATATTCCTTGCAGATGCAGCTTGAGGCAAAGCGATTTGATGTACTTTGAAATCAATTTTTATCCTTTGTATGTCTTCATCCATCCCTACGTCTTGTCCAGACCGACCTGTCAAAATTAAGTCCAAGTTGAAGGACGTCAAAGCCTTGGACAAGGATCCGGAAGTGACGTTGGAGGCCGAAGTGTCAGAGCCTGACGGCGAGGTCACGTGGCTCAAGGATGGAAAGCCGATTCCCAAGAAGCTCCTCGACAGCGGGAAAGTCCAGATCATTGCAGACGGGAAGAAAAGAAAACTGAAAATCAAAGATCTAGGAAAGGACGATGCTGGAGAGTACACACTTAAAACCAACGATGGAACGTCGTCATGCAAACTGGATGTACAAGGTTTGTGGTGGCGACATTGGAGTGAACTTATTGGCTTCACTTGCTTCTTATTCAACCAATCGCTGCTTCATTCTCCTCTTCAACGGGCCAGTATTTTCTCTACCTTAGCTTTGGCAAAACTGTGTCCAAGGACGGACTCTGACGAAACTGCCCGAACAACATGGCGTGCTTTTCCTGAATAAGCGAGCTATCCCACAGATATAACTAACAGTAGTAGTAAGATGCGCTTTAAGTTGTGATATGCACTTATGCGTACGTTCTCTCCGGACAACGTCCTTGGAATAGATGGCCTTTAGGTGCTTCTGATCTACTAACTACAAATGCAGCAAACATCGTGGGGAAAGCTTCTTACAAAATCATGGAGAGATCTTTGAGTGAAGTCATCAACTAGGCAAATGGACGGATACGGGCTCTGGCCATGGCGCGATTGAGCGTAACACGACATAATTAAACTTTACCAACAGGTCCACAGCTGTTACCTTTATTCTTTATTCTACTTATTCTTTGGTAGGTGCAGAAGATCAAGAGCTTCAAGCTTTCTACAAAACCATTCTTTCTGCAACAACCCATTCAGCGAATAATTTAGCCTTAGTTAAAGCAAAGAATAAACATTGCTTACATTCACTTGGATGCATCTTATTTGCCGGTTTCGCTTCAGTTTATAAAAGAAGGTCCCATTTGAAGTAGGCTATAATCCATGAGTATGTGTTACAAGATGGATGATTTTACCTTGTTGAACATTTATGTGTTCATGGTTGCTGATAGTGCAAAGCCATTTGATGAAATTAGCATTAGCCAGCATTTCTTGTAGATGCAATTGAAATCAAAACGATTTGATACACTTTGAAATAAATTTTTATCCTTTCAATGTCTTCAACAATTTCCTACGTTTTGTCCAGACCGACCTGTCAAAATTAAGTCCAAGTTGAAGGACGTCAAAGCCTTGGACAAGGATCCGGAAGTGACGTTGGAGGCCGAAGTGTCAGAGCCTGACGGCGAGGTCACGTGGCTCAAGGATGGAAAGCCGATCCCAAAAGAGCTTTTAGACAGCGGGAAAGTTCAAATCATCGCTGACGGGAAGAAGAGAAAGCTGAAGATTAAAGACCTCGGGAAAGATGACGCCGGAGAGTACACCTTAAAGACGAACGACGGAACGTCTTCCTGCAAGTTGGGTGTAGAAGGTTAGTCTTTAAGACAGCCATGGCGACTTCAAGAATCCTCCGAATGACTTGTTGCTTCTGATTCACTAACTACAGGTACAGGAAACGTTGAGATAGTTGGCAAGGACTAAGGCTTCTTATAGAATCATGGAGAGATATTGGAGTGAACCCATCAACTATCCCAGGCCTGCATTTCGTTCTTGCAACCACTGCTCCATTTTCTTCTTACCCAACGGACAACCAGTATAGCCTTCCTTAACAGCTAAAGGCATAGGGATGGCTACGGGCTCTGGTACGATGGAGTGTAACACGACCTAATGAAACTTTGCCAACAACGTCTTTCACTGAATACCCAAGCGATCCCAAAGCTGGTACCGTTTTACTAACTCATTTGTAGGTGAAGTGGATCAAGATCACCGAGCTTTGGACTCTCTACAACTCCATTCCTTCTGCAACAACCCCATCAGCAAATAATTCAACCGTAGTCAAAGCAAATAAATGTTGCTTGCAGTCATTCACTTCTACAAATGCGTCTGATTTGCCGGTTGTGCTTCAGTTTATAAAGAATAATAATAATAACTTAATTGCAAGTTCATACCCGTAGGCTAATTGCAAAGTAAAGCAAAGCAGTGGTATACACAATTGCATACTTACCAAAGAAGGAAAATGACATTTTTAGATAAATTAAAAGGAAATAACATCTATTCTAAATCTACGTCTACTTAAGCTATTTCAGAAGCCTCTTAGCTCTTTGAAGAAGGCTGTAATCCATGAACATATTTTATGAAATATATTCCTCGCAATTTAAAAGGTCAATTATATATGCTTGAACTGGAGAAATTTAACCCTGTTGGACATTCGTGTATTCGTAGCTACAAATAGTAAAAAGGCAATTGATGAAGTTATCATTCATTGCAGATGCTGTCGGTATAAAGCCAAACGATTTAATGTACTTTGAGATAATATTTCATCTTTAAATGTCTTTACCCATTCCCTACGTCTTGTCCAGACCGACCTGTCAAAATTAAGTCCAAGTTGAAGGACGTCAAAGCCTTGGACAAGGACCCGGAAGTGACGTTGGAGGCCGAAGTGTCAGAGCCTGACGGCGAGGTCACGTGGCTCAAGGATGGAAAGCCGATCCCAAAAGAGCTTTTAGACAGCGGGAAAGTTCAAATCATTGCAGACGGGAAGAAGAGAAAACTGAAAATCAAAGACCTCGGGAAAGATGACGCCGGAGAGTACACCTTAAAGACGAACGACGGAACGTCTTCCTGCAAGTTGGGTGTAGAAGGTTAGTCTTTAAGACAGCCGTGGCGACTTCAAGAATTCTCCGACTGACTTGTTGCTTCTGATCTACTAACTACAGGTGCAGGAAACGTTGAGATAGTGGGCAAGGACTAAGGCTTCTTATAGAATCATGGAGAGGTACGGCAGTGTACCCATCAACTATCCCTGCTTTTTGTTCTTGCAACCGCTGCTCCATTTTCTTCATACCCAACGGACAACCAGGTGCTCTTATCGCCTTCATTGACAACTAAAGGTATAGGGATGGATACGAGCTCTGGTACGATGGAGTGTAACACGACCTAATAAACTTTACCAGCAGCGTCTTTCACTGAATACCTAAGCAATCCGAAAGCTGGTAACGTTTTACTAACTCGTTTGTAGGTGCAGGGAAGAAAGATCACCAAGCTTTGGACTCTCTACAAAACTATTCCTTTTGCAACAAACCCCTCAGCGAATAATTAAGCCGTAGTCAAAGGAAATAAACATTGCTTGCAATCATTTACTTAAATGCGTCTTATTTACGGGTTGTGTTTCAGTTTATAAAGATATTGATAGATTTATTGCAAGTTCATACCAGTAGGCTAATTGCCAACAAAGCAAAGCAGTGGTATACATAATTGCATACTTACCAAAGAAGGAAAATGAGATTTACTGATAAACTAAAAGAAAATAAACATCTATTCTAAATCTACGTCTTCTTAAGCTATTTGAGAACCATTTTTGAAGAGGGTTGCAATCCATGAATATGTTTTACAAGATAGACTTCTAGAAATTTAGACAATCCATTAGATATGATTGAACTACAGAAAATTTAATCCTGTTTAATATTTGTCTATTCGTAGCTGCAAATAGTAAAAAGGCATTTGATGAAAATATCATCAGGCAGTATTCTTTGCAGATGCTATTGCAGTTAAAAGCCAAACGATTTGATATACTTTGAGATCAATTTTCATCCCCTGAATGTCTTCACACATTTCCTACGTCTTGTCCAGACCGACCTGTCAAAATTAAGTCCAAGTTGAAGGACGTCAAAGCCTTGGACAAGGACCCGGAAGTGACGTTGGAGGCCGAAGTGTCAGAGCCTGACGGCGAGGTCACGTGGCTCAAGGATGGAAAGCCAATCCCAAAAGAGCTTTTAGACAGCGGTAAAGTTCAAATCATCGCTGATGGGAAGAAGAGAAAGCTGAAAATCAAAGACCTCGGGAAAGATGACGCCGGAGAGTACACCTTAAAGACGAACGACGGAACGTCTTCGTGCAACTTGGGCGTAGAAGGTTAGTCTTTAAGACAGCCATGGCGACTTCAAGAATCCTCCGACTGACTTGTTGCTTCTGATTTACTAACTACAGGGGCAGGAAACGTTGAGATCGTGGGCAAGGACTAAGGCTTCTTATAGAATCATGGAGAGATATTGGAGTGAGCCCATGAACTATCCCTGCTTTTCGTTCTTGCAACCGCTGCTTCATTTTCTTCATACCCAATGGACAACCAGTTGCTCGTATCGCCCTCCTAATTGACAAACTAAAGGCTCTGGTACGATGGAGTGTAACACGACCTAATGAAACTTTGCCAACAGCGTTTTCTACTGAATACCCGAGCAATCCCAAAGCTGGTACCGTTTTACTAACTCGTTTGTAGGTGCAGTGGATCAAGATCACTGAGCTTTGGACTCTCTATAAAGCCATTCCTTTTGCAACAACCCCCAAGGCAAATAATTCAGCCGTCGTAAGATGTGCTTTATGTGTTATTCACTTAAATGCGTCTTATTTGTCGGTTGTGCTTCAGTCTATAAAGAATTATGATAATAGCTTTATTGCAAGTTCATACCGGTAGGCTATTTGCAAACAAAGTAAAGCAATAGTATACATAATTGCATACTTACCAAAGAAGGAAATTGAGATTTATAGATAAATTAAAGGAAATAACATCTATTCTAAATCTACGTCTACTTAAGCTATTTCGGAAGCCTCTTTGAAGAAGGCTGTAATCCATGAACATATTTTACAAAACATATTCCTCGCAATTTAAAAGGTCAATTAGATATGCTTGAACTAGAGAAACTTTACCTTGTTGAGCATTCGTGGCCGAGCTACAAATAGTAAAAAAGCATTTGATAAAGATATCATTAAACGGTATTCTTCAGTTTAGTGCCAAACGATTTGATGTACTTTGAGATAATTTTCACCCTTTGAATGCCTTCATGCTATTGCAGTTTAAAGCCAAACGATTTGATGTACTTTGAGATAATTTTCACCCTTTGAATGCCTTCACCCTTTGCCAACGTCTTGTCCAGACCGACCTGTCAAAATTAAGTCCAAGTTGAAGGACGTCAAAGCCTTGGACAAGGATCCGGAAGTGACGTTGGAGGCCGAAGTGTCAGAGCCTGACGGCGAGGTCACGTGGCTCAAGGATGGAAAGCCGATCCCAAAAGAGCTTTTAGACAGCGGGAAAGTTCAAATCATCGCTGACGGGAAGAAAAGGAAACTAAAGATCAAAGGTGTAGGAAAGGACGATGCCGGAGAGTACACTCTAAAAACCAATGATGGAACGTCGTCATGCAAACTGGATGTACAAGGTTTGTGGTCGACTCATTGGACTGAATTTCCCGGCTTTTCCTGCTTCTCATTTTACCAATCGCTGCTTCATTCTCATTTCCAATGAGGACGGTGAAAGACTCTGACGAAACTTTATAAACAGTATGACGTGCTTTTACTGAATAAGCGAGTATCCCACAGCTGTATCTATGTATGGGAGCATCTATTAGATTCGCTTGTTAAAATTATGTTGTGATATGCACTCATGCGTACATACTCAAGAAAGACATTAGAATAGGTGGCCTTTAGGAACTTTTGATTTACTAACTACAGGGAGAGGCTGAGATCGTGGGCAAAAGCTTCATATAGAATTATGGAGAGATATTGGAGTGAACTCATCGACTATCTTTGCTTTTCATTCTCGCAATCGCTGCTTAGTTTTCTTCATACCCAACGGACCACCAGTTGCTCTTATCGCTTTGTTTGACAACTAAAGGCAAAGGACGGATAGTGCTTCTGGTGCGATAGACTGTAGCATGAGCTAATGAAACTTTGACAACATTGTGAAGTGCATTTTACTGAATACCATTATAGCGATTAGGCAGCTGTTATCGTTTTACTAACCCTTTTGTAGGTGCAGGGATCAAGACCACCAAGCTTTGGAATCTCTACAAAACCATTCCTTCTGCAACAACCCCTTAGCGAATAACTAAGCCTTAGTCAAAACAAATAAACATTAATTGCAACCTTTCACTTAAATGCGTCTTATTTGCCGGTTTTGCTCCAGTTTATAGAGAAGCCTCTTTTACGAATATGTTGTACAAGATAGACTCCTCTCAATTTAGAAAACCCATTAGATATGCTTTAACTAGAGAAAATTTACCCTCTGTGTGTATTCGTAGCTACAAACAGTAAAAAGGCATTTGAAGTTATTATTGATATTGATCTTGATCTTATTAAGCGGCATTCCTTGCAGATGCTAGATATAGTTTAAAGCAAAACGATTTGATGTACTTTGAGATCAATTCTTATCCATTGAATGTCTTCATCCTTTGCCTACGTCTTGTCCAGACCGACCTGTCAAAATTAAGTCCAAGTTGAAGGACGTCAAAGCCTTAGACAAGGATCCGGAAGTGACGTTGGAGGCCGAAGTGTCAGAGCCTGACGGAGAGGTCACGTGGCTCAAGGATGGAAAGCCGATCCCAAAAGAGCTTTTAGACAGCGGGAAAGTTCAAATCATCGCTGATGGGAAGAAGAGGAAGCTGAAAATTAAAGACCTCGGGAAAGATGACGCTGGAGAGTACACCTTAAAGACGAACGACGGAACGTCTTCCTGCAAGTTGGGTGTGGAAGGTTAGTCTTTAAGACTGCCGTGACGACTTGAGGAATCAACCGACTGACACTGAGACGTGTGTGATACACTAAAGCTCTCACCTGAAGTCAACAATTGCTACAACTGTAATGTTTTAATTGTTGGCTTTTTTTCAACGATAATAAATGTACCTTAGAGCTGTACGTAATAACTAAAACATAGGACTTATCAATTAGTTTAAGAATTAAACAATGCATTTTTGTCAAGAAACCATGCACAAATATTCATGACAAGCTGCTAAGCGTATAGACTTATGTGGCACTAGCTGTAAGAGTTAATAAGTTTAATGCATGCGTTCTGACGCATTAGGTTAAAAAGCTAGACACAAACACGAATGACATAACGACACTGAACAATAACTACACAAAGATAAACATTTGGATTGTTTGCACAACTTGCTTGATTGTTAACATCAATACGACGTATACATACTGTGTAACACGTTGTAGTGATTTTCTGACGAGTGTACAACAAACAATTGTGCTTTGGATGCGATGCTGCGACACAGAGCATAGTAACTTGCCAGTGTAGACCACTTGTAGTTGATCTAGACATGGCTGTGTGCAAGAAAATGTGTGAATACTTAAATTACATTGAACGATTTAGAAAATAATGTGTTAAGCATAAACGTTAAAATGACCATAACGCACATCCATGTGACCCTTTTACCTACATTTTCACATACACCTGCTCTCAAACATATATCCAAGTCTGTTTCTAGTTATGATGGTTGCTCACTATGGAACCGCTACGCTACTTAATCTTGATGTTTTGCATTGATGGTTTTTGTCCACCATTTATACAAGTATCTCAATATAGCCACAGATAAACAACGCTCAACAAAACATAATTTGCACGTTGTATGTTACATGGTGCCATCACCAGCAATATTGGAGTACCTGTTGCATTGCAAAACATGTGCATCTGACATGTGTTCTTTCTTTACACGCACAATCGTTCAGATCGCCCTGTCAAAATCAAGTCAGGCCTCAAGGACGTCAAGGCCATGGACAAGGATCCGGAAGTGACGTTAGAAGCGGAAGTGTCGGAGCCTGACGGTGCGGTCACGTGGTTGAAGAACGGGAAGCCGATTCCTCAGGAACTCCTCGACAGCGGGAAGGTCCAGATCGTTACAGACGGCAACAAGAGGAAGCTGAAGCTGAAGGATCTGGACAAAGATGATGGCGGAGAGTACACACTGGTGACCAACGATGGGAAGTCCTCCTGTAAACTGAACGTGGCAGGTTTGTATCCTAAATCTCGAGTGATCTAAAGTGGCATGAATAGAAGTTTAAAAGTTCTGACTCCGAAATTGGGATCACGACAGATTGCAATCTTTACCGAGACTTATTGGCAACGCCACAGTGACGGAGCGTACATAATGTAGCATTGGTTTGTGTTTCTCTTGTTGACTTTTATGTTGACCCTCCAACGCAGACCGTCCTGTGAACATCGTGTCCGGGCTGCGGGATGCGGACGTGGTAGAAAACTCACCGGAAGCTGCCCTGGAAGCGGAAGTGTCGGAGGCTGACGGGGAGGTCACGTGGTTGAAGAACGGGAAGCCCATCCCGAAGGACCTACTGGACAGCGGAAAGCTTCAGGTTAGGGGGACAACAGAGTTACAATTTTTCGCAGTAACCAGTGATACATGAAAGTAGAGTTACTACAAATTTTTTTTCCAACAGTGACAGTTTTTAAAGGCAAGGTACATACCTCCAAATTTTCGATGTCTGGCAGCACATCTTGTTCCCGGAGAGATCACTAGGTCATAGTCTCGATCTCACGAGAGAGCACGACACTAGGTCAGGCTTCCCTAGATCATCTCCCCCTCCCCTAGGGTATGGACCTGCCTTAACCTAAACTGTCGCCTTTATAAGAACTCATTTGCAGGAATTTTTGTACGGCTACTCTTCAGATTTTTCTACAATTGATTCTGCAAGTACAGGGTCTTTTATTACCACAGCCCCTAAAAAAGTGCCCACATTTAACATAGCCCACCCCCCCCCTCACAAAGTAAGGATTTTCAATGGTACGGTCTAGGCGCAGGCGCTAACTGTTGCCTCTCCCCTTCAGGTCGTCGCTGATGGGAAGAAGAGGAAACTTGTGATTAAGAACCCTGGGAAGGACGACGCTGGGGACTACACATTGGTCACCAAAGACGGGAAATCCAACTGCAAGATTAATGTTACAGGTAAGTTTGGTATTGAATATATCCATGATAAAATGGATTGTTGAAGAGTAGTTGCCAGTCCAAAACAGTAACTATCAACGTTACATGTACATAAAGACATATATATATATATATATATATATATATATATATATATATATATATATATATATATATATATATATATATATATATATATATATATATATATATATATATATATATATATATATATATATATATATATATATATATATATATATATATATATATATATATATATATATATATATATATATATATATATATATATATATATATATATATATATATAATTGTTTATTTGCAAAATCATGCCCGAGGGCTAATTGCATACACAGTCTCAAGAACTAAGAGAGGTAAGTACATAAAACTAGTGTCTAATCAACTACATGATACTATGGATACTATTGTCGGGTTTGACTTCTTCTTTGAAGGCAGTGGTTAATGAACTGTCCCACGTTCTGTATGATGGTGGGATTTTGTGCTTTTAATAGAAATGTAGTCTTTTGGTGATCATTTAGGTGGTAAAAGCTTGGCGAAATTGTGGCAACTGTTTGAAATCAACTGCTTCTATATATAAAACATTATGATTGAATGGACGAAAAGATTGAATGACCACAGTGAAAGAAATCTATGCCGTATGAGGCATGTTTCATAAATCATAGGGCACTAATTTCAAGTGTATCAAATATTTTCCGTTTCAAAGTCTGTGATTCTTAAGAAGCTCGCATGGGGGCGTGATAGGTATACCGTCCTTTATTAATCAAACATTTGCATTCTCTCTACATCTGTATTTCTGAAAACTTTCCACATCTCGGTCGTACCTTAGTACTCATTCACCAACCCTGTACCTCTTTTTTTATTTGCAGTTTCCCATGAACGTTTAGGCTGCCCCCTTCCGAAAATAGTGGTAGCGACCAAAACAAAGGTTTTTTTTTTGTTGACAAATCAAATTCTAGCTAGAATAATTTTCAGCACACACATGATAAACTGTCGTTACACATCTTATATTTCAGACGAACCCGTAACAAAATTTCACCATTATGTTGATGAGCCTGTCTTGAATAAATAATGTTTGTATTTTTGTTTGCATATCACTGACTAGCGACATATTGTCTGTACACACATGATAAACTGTCGTTATCAATATTATATTACAGACGAACCCGTAAAGATCACCAAAGAGCTCCAGCCCGTTAAAGTAACGGAAGGTGACAAGGCCGAACTGGCGTGCGAAGTACACAAGGTGGGCGCGCAGGTGCAGTGGCTCAAGAACGGCAAACCAATCCCGGACAAGGACCTGAAAAACATCAAGATCGTCGCTGACGGCAAGACACACAAGCTCATCTTCTTAGACGCTGAACCAAAGGACAGCGGAGAGTATTCTGTCAAGACTACAGGAGGTACCTCTAACGCCAACGTCAACGTTAAAGGTGAGTAGGATTAGAAATCGTTGTGATATTTGTGATGGGGAGGGGGGCAAATCCTTAATTATGTACATACAAATAAAAAAAGACTGTTTCAGTGCTTGATCTGAATAAGGTAAACTGATTGTAATGTGCAACAAAGCAGGGATTTATTGGCAGTTATCTAACCCATACAAAATATTGAATACAGTGCACGATAACTGTTTTCGAGCGAAATCCTTAAATACAGATCACCTTAGCGGCACACAGTCGGCCATTTAAATATTTGAATAGTTAGACAGTTGAACTGACTGAGAGTGAGACTACCACGTATTTTGCTATCCTACAACATAGGTACCGCACATAGTCAGGTACGCCTATGTACAGTACATGGGACAACCCGTGATAGTGATCAACCACTCAGTCACGTCCACTTTTATCACCTACGTGCTTAAGATCAGAATTGGTAGGATTCTCTTTTTAACTCTGTAAATATCATGCTGAAGGACTGTAAACACAATACAAATTGACCCAGTCTGAACTTAAAAAGATAAAACAGTTTAAATTGGAAACGCTTCGTTTGGATTTTGTAGAGATACGAAAATATCAATCCAGTTAGAACACAGTCATACGTTGTGTTCTTGTGTTTGAAACAAAATACACAATGTAAACCCGTGGGAAGCTTAGATATGCTTGTTGCTAAAGCAAAGTAAACTCTAGAATTCGCATTTTTCAGCGTGTCATCTTGTATCCCTGTTTCTAGCACAGTACAATGACCATCTTAGCTTACAGATTTTTTTGTCAAACACGACATCGAACTTGTATTTTATATGTGAATCTTTGATCACATCCCCCCTCCCCTATTACCACAAGGTGTGCCATTTTGTAAGAATGTATTCCCTTCTTTGCCGTCCTTTCATCGGAGTGACAGAGAACAAACAGTACAGACGACAGGACAAACAGACAAACAAAACATCGCCGCCCAGTCCTTCCCATGACGCATACTGTTGTCAACATTACACCCTAGCGGATATCAATATCATTGCAGAACATAAACCTACAACGTTTGTCAACATAAGTGACGATTACTTGCAGGTGAAAATAATTGCAACGTCGAAAGAATTATAATTTTACGACAAAGACTTGGGGCCATTATTGTGGCAGTTGTGTAGCCTGGGTACCATCCTATTTTGTTTATAAGGGCTCACATACTTTCCCTGGTTAGAGTATAGGAGCTCCGTTAGCTTGACTGGGATGACACCCAGACTAACAGTCCTGGATTTTTCGCACATAATCCCGTTATCTTATGATGGAGAAGTATAAAACCTTGTATATAGAAAACAGTACGAGGCAAGTGACCGCAACTTAACCTGCCCTATACAGGTGTGCATTACCTGTCTTTAACCTGTCCGACACGGCACATAACAAAGGCGTAACACGGTCAGGTACTCAAGTGTGTTGTTCAAGAGGTTTCATGTTCCTGAAGTCCTAATACTCAAGCACACACTGGTCGTATGATAATCGCATCAAAAGAAATAGATTCTAAATCCGTTTCTCTCTACGATTCATGAAGTTTTCTTCTATCTTTTATAAATTGTTTCTAGCCTTGAAATGATTTGAAAATTCTTAACCAAGCATTTCGCTTGTTGGTAACAATATTGGGCTACCGAGAGGTTCTTTGGTAATACAAGCGTTTATATGATGTTGATATAAGGTGGAAGTATATAGCTGAGAGCAGTAACCAAACAAGTCAATATAATTCAGGTACTTCAGTAATCTATCTTGTCCATGGAGACAGTTTTACAACGTGGATAGATGCTATTTTTACACGTTGTCAGCCAACTGAATAACCGTTTGCATTGAGGTGTGCAATTTTCACGTAGACTACGACAAGAAACGTATGTTGTGATGACCCAAGCAAAGTGGTCTTGTTTTAGTGTGACACTGCTTCCGGGTCATCCGTAATCCAGTGACCACATAACGGACCTGTCTCACTAGCACTGGTCCGTGCAGGGGATGCAAACACTGTAAGCAGGCACCTCTAGTGTCTGGGCACAACAACCCAGTACTTTGTTGGTCTTTGTTGTAAAAATGTGAGCAAAACATGGGGCAGACAGCATCAGGTGAGGCCAAGGAGGGTGTCTTAGAGGTGAAGGAAGATACAGGTGAGATTTGACTCCCTGAAAGATGTCTAGAGACGCATATTTTGGTACATTCTTGCTTTAGCCTTCAAGAAGGATTAGAACAAGACCTGGTAAACACGGTGATTTTGTTTGTCGATGTACACAGTAGATGTTCTAAACCTGTGAGTAAAAAACGAGAACTGGATTCGTGATTTTGAATACCCCTTAGATGTATAAAAAGTGATAGCAATTCATCATCTTCATTTGTAAGATTAGTCCCTTTTCTTAATATGTGATCATTCCAAGACTAAGATAGCGAGAATGACCACAACTCCTGCAATCTTCTCATAGATTTTGATAAATTCAAAAGTCTGTTTTTTGCCAATATCAGTTTTTTGCCAAGGTCTCAACCACCTGTAAGAACTTCATATGCAAGAACTATA